>NC_089727.1:21151268-21338768 GCF_035083965.1 Branchiostoma lanceolatum
AGGTCAGCTTCGAATATTTTAAATCATCTAATCTCTTTTTCTTTTACAAACTGTTCTGTAACGTCAATGTTAAAGGTATTATATAGAAAATATATAAAGAATTTCCAATCTCCATCTCAACAGGAAAGCAGTCCGACGTGTTTAACTTTCCAGTACTTGAGTTTCTGCCCTGACACTCCCTCGAGACAATGTCAGCTCCTGTTCTTAAACAAATTTAATTATCTTGCCCCCCCCAAAAACTGTCTTCACCTCAACGAGATACCAATTCATAGTTTGATGAATGTTAGGCTTGAAATATTCCAAATAGGAACCTGGAAACCTTTTATTTTCCTGTTATATGGTTTAATGGTACTTGGCTGATCAAATCGCACGGTGATAAATGGAATACAGGACGATCGTTCATAAATTTCCTTCCCCCATAACTTGTAACAGAAAATTAAAATCATGATATATCATTTATGTATAACCATTCGGAAGAAAAGCCTTTAAGTTAAAAAAAGAGTTCAAGATGAATCTCATCTGTTCTTGATTTGTCCATCATCAACAACAATCACTTTCATAACAGAAAGGTTGATGGGTACCTCGTGATGGTTCTTTTAATACACTAAAAAAGGTCACTTATTGTCGTTATCCTGTTTCAGCTCTCAACAGTAGCCGGAAGCTGGCGGAAGTGGTCGAGAAGCTGGAGAACAGACTTCTCCAGATATTACTGGCAGGTAACCTGTAATAAATAAACCAGTAATAAATAAATAAATAAATAAACCAGTAACCTCAATGTGGTCTTGGGTTTTCAGCATCGCTTTGCACGGATACTGGCTGTTTCCTAACAGAAAAGAAGTCCATGCAACGAATGCTCGATCTATGGAAAGAAATAAGGTTGCATCAAATCAATGTTCGTTACGTACAGTATCTTTACTTTCCAGGCAGAGGTTGGTGGGGAAGATTGTGACCGTTTTATCATAGTGAAGTGAAGTGAACTTTATTGCTCAACAATCGTATCATATGCCCCGTTTTAAGTCAGCTCTGGGTGGACCCCGTGGGTGGAACCCTAATAAAACTATTTCCGCTACCCATCTACAGCTTGCGGAAAATAGGGGCTCGGGGAGGGACTTTGACACATTTCCCAAAGAACCACTCCTTCTCCTTTGAGCCTGCGACATGGGGTAGAGGTTGGTGGGGAGGGCGGACAAAAAACGGAAATATCATAAAACGGTCACAATCTTCCCCACCAACTTCTGCTAGGAGAGTGAGTATCTTCAGTTGACAGACAGACATATTGGAAAACTAAAGAACGTGGTATTTATTCTCATTGATGCCAGTGCTGCTTTTTTCAATTAATGAAGAATGATGGACAAGGCTACCATCAATCGATAAACAATTATTATTGTCTATTAATATATTGTTTAAAGTATTATTCTTTGATGAAAAATTGTGCTTCGAGCGTAAATTGTTGTTGTTGTTGTCGCTGTTGCCGGTACATTATCTGTAAATGTCACTAAACGTGTGCGCGACAACCATTTCCAACAAATCTGACTTTTACCTTACATCGAGTAAAGAGTTGGATAATAGCACAAACTTCATGCATGTTGTGAATGCTGAAAGCCTACTAGTAGAGGGTTGAAAAATAACACATTAGTACAAAACAATAAGGAGCTTTTATTTACATTATAGATTCATAGAAATTGTTCATTACATACAGCTGGTGACAAGCTTAAGGAAGAGCAACAAGACCTGTCTGAGTGGGGGAATCGTGAAGGTAGTAATTATCTCATTTTCTTCTTCAATTTTTCGTATTTACTATTTGAAAGTTAGCTAACAAGTACAGACAAACTCAAGTAATCTGGCATCAACCCCACCAAATAAGTAAAATAATTCAACTAGTAAGCACACATTGTACATATTTTGTTGAATCAATGCATGTAATTTCAATTACCATTAAGAGAAATTAACATAATAAGGACAATCATATTCAATAACTAGTATTTGCTAGTATGTAGTAAGTGTAAATCACAGTTTCAATTATTCTGTGCAAATTATGATGAGCAGCATTGAAAATTCGCAATACGAAATAATCAAGAAGGGGTCAATCCACAAAGCTAAACCGACAAATAATGTCAGCAGTAAAGATCTCTGCAAAGACAATTAACAAAGATACAAAGTGCTATTTCAAGATCAGGATGCGCCAATAGCAAACTGCATCGTTATAACATTCGTACGTTGATGTTATAACATCGTAATGATATTTAACAAATAAGCTATCCAAATTCAATTATATCTCAAACAATCATGACGCTTGTTGGTAGATAGATGTTAAGTTACTTATATTATGACCTGCCAGAAATTAGCAGAAAATTAATATTATGCAATTGACTTGAAATGTGTATTCAAAGAGAAATATAAGCCTTTAAAAAATGTGTAAAAATTGAAATAAAAATATTAGTAGCATTTTAACCCTCCAATACTTTATTTGCTGCTTAAATGACAGAACGGGGTCAAAAATTACCCCAGAATGTTTTGTTCACTGAAATCTTCCATTTCACTTTTTCTGCTAATTGTTATCCGTAAATTGCTTCATCAATGTAAGAGGAATGTTTTGGCATGTTAAGGTTTGAATAATTCCCTCCTTTGGCATAATTGATGCAAAAAGATCAGAAGGACCAGTTTTTGATCTCAATTTAGACCGGGAGGGGATTTTTGAGGCCCACTGACATTTTCATGTTGCATAACTCCTAAATGGCTCAATCTAGAGCCACCCAACTTGGTGACTTTTCATAAAATGTCCTTCACAAATATTTCAAATCAATAAAGTAAGTTCATCGTTTTTTGTGTTGCCATGGCAACGAGTGTTTGACAAGGCATATCTTAAAAAATCTGCTAATTTCAGTTCAAACAATGACGTTTCGAGGCTTTTTTGGTACACTACATTAATTTTATTTACTCACATTGTCATCATCATGTATCATATAATGTAACTCTCATGATTTAGCGTTAATATCTTAAACTGATTTGATGACGTCATCGGTAAAAAATCCAAGATGGCGAGTAGAATCACTTATTGTCAATTCCACATTACCGTGTGGGTGTTTGTTGCCTTTTGTTCTAACATTTGCAAAATTTTTGTAACAATCTAAGGGAGATAACTCAGATAAGTAACACTTTCCAACACTTAGTTGATGTTCTAAATAGTTTCTGTCGCGTTCCAACATGTTAGACAAATTTCTAACATTGCACATGTTATTTTTTGTTTTTTTTTCCAACATTATACAACCATGGTGTAACTGGGTCAGTGGGCTGGGAACAGGGAAATTCAAACATCCCTTCAAAGTATAGGTGCCATGCATAGACACCTCAAGACAAAGGTCCAGACGTGAAATCTGAAAATATTCAGAGGCAGACAATAGAGTGCGATTAGCACCTACTATTATGGGGGCAATAACCCAAATCTAACATTTGAATAATGATGCAAATTGTTGGAACATGTTCCAACAGTGAAACAATCACATAGATGTTTAAAAATTGTCTAGATAAAGAGATATTTGTGCAACTACTTTCAAAATATTTCCAAAATATATAGATAAGTTCAAACTTGTTCAAAATTTCATTATTAATTGTTTGAACAATTTAGAACAAGTTTTTTTACTAAAAAAGTCTTTTATCTAAAATTGTTCAAACTTCTTATCAATATTATCTGAAAACCCTCTAGGTTACATGGAATTGACTCTAACATAACGTCATTATGACGTCATGTTAGGTCATAATGAAACAAAATGTATCATGCTCATATTACTAGTATTTTAAACGTGCATCATCCTCTGAAAATGTGGTGGTTTAGGAGTTACAGAAGGTAGGTCTCAAAACAGCAAATTATTTTTGTTGAGGTCAAAAATGACCCCAGTCTGACACAACAGACTTTCCTCTATAATATTAACAATATTGTGCCAATATCCCTAGAAGACTAGGAGAGGTTAGAAAAATTTTACTGAACAGTTCGGGCATCGAATGAATGATTGCAAAATTGCTTGACCTGCTTAAATGTTGTTAATTCCAACATCCCATTAGCCGCCAAATTGGTATTGACACACGAGCAGCTAAAGTCATCAATCAACCTTTCATTAAGATATTACAATTATCCGTTACTGTCATTTACATACAGCTGGAGGCGACAACAAGGAACAACAAGACCTTTCTGATCATGAGATGGTGAAACGAGGTAATTTTTTTTAAACCGGTCGAAAATAGGTTTTTAAATACAGACACAGCGGTGACACACTGAATCTTAGGTAATCGAATCAGTCCCACTTTCAATCAAGAAAAATAATTAAACTAACAGAACTATATTGATACATATGCTGCAAAAAATGTAAGCAAGCAATCATAACAATTTTGCTATCATGTTTATTATTTCAACAAATAATCGTTGCGTATACAAGTTGCAAAAGGCAGCGATTTTTGTCCCTAAGAAGTGTTTATTTATAAATCGAGGTTTTCAACGCATAACTCATGATTATCAATACTTATAACCTATACTAGATTTGTTCTTATACCCTGACAAATCAATAAAACAGCAAATAATACGAAAATACAAAAGAGCTGACAGAACCCGGTCTATGCCTTTTCAGGGTGCCGCTGAATAGGTGCTGAGCCGTTTTGCGCTGGCGACTGTTACTCGTGGGAATACCAGGCCGAGTCTTCACCTTGCTCGGCAGCTGGCAGCAAGAAAAAATGCTGTGCCGGTGAGTCAACCGCAAGCAATATTGAGATATGTTCGGAACGCATAAGGCATAGTGGGCAACGGCTAGTTGGGCATCCTTAAGTATTACGTACATTTATGAACATCCGGTAACGGCAGGACGTTTGGCCCACAGCCCAGCGGTCCTGTGTTTGAATGCCCACAGCCCAGTGGTCCTGTGTGTGAATCCTGTCACTGACACTGTGCCGTGGAAAAGTATAATAATATGACGTTCCTCACTGCACACCGGAGTAAAATGGGTACCTAATTTGGTTGTGGAGGTAAAAAGCGGTGAAAAAAAGAAGGTTAGTCTTCGGTTTTCGATACCGTGCCCCAGACACATCGGATAACACCCCCACTGTCCTAACGGAATAAAAAGGCAATGGAACCCCCTAGCTTGGACCACACAAAAAAACCCACTGTCCCTACGACCTACACGACCTACTGACGATCGTTGAGCTCAGTAACCCTGAAACAAAGTTAGCTCGAGTGCCTTTTGTTCCGCTAGGAGCTCCTGATCTTCACGCCTTAAAGGGCATAAGACACCAGTGACATCAACATTAAGAAATTTCCTGAAATTACATAAAACATAATACTATTGTTTGATTACATAGACATTTTCACAAAATATTCACACTCACACTGAACCAGAGATACCAAAACAGAAGGTTCCTCCACAGTACGTTAAAAAAATAGCAAGGGGACCAGGAAACTAATCATTTTGAGTATTTATCAAGATTTATCCTCATGCAAAACTGTAAGACAATTCACTGATCCCCTCTTAAGTTATCTTATTAACAAACTAGAGTTCCACGACAAAATACCTTCGCCGAATCATTTTAAACTTTATGAGTGACGTATTATAGGAGTGTTTCTCATCAATTATAAATCATACCAGTTGATTGTCTTAACATATAACATGTCCAAAGTATGAGGTAAACAAATGATGAGCTCAACTAAGAAGGTTATGCTAATATTTATCATCAATTATGCAATTAGCATAATTTGATGCAACGATGTTCACATTCACACAACTTCCCGATGCCACAAAAAATACTTGATGTATGAACTTGCCATCATTTGCCAGTGTGGAATTATAGAAGTTACTCGTGAAGTATGCAAATTAGGCCCACATTTGCATATTTCTATCTATCAACATTCCTCTCTTCCTCAGTTACAATTTGAATAGTCATATCATGGAACAAAGTGGATTTTTAAGTTGCCTCATTAATTATGCAAATGAGGATCTCATTTGCATAATTATCGTCCAATCATACTAAGCATCACACAAGCTATCTACATACCAAAAATCATGACAATCCATAAATGACATCTTGTTATAGTATGTTCTCATTAATTATGCAAATGAGGTCTTAATTTGCATAGTTCATAACAAGTAATATTTCTCTCTTCCTGAGTTACATATGTCACATGTTTCGGAGTCCTATAATGGAATTTGGCGGATGTATGAACTTTCCTCATTAGTTATGCAAATTAGATAGTGATTTGCATAAGAAGAAACTAACCATGTACATCATCACTCAAGCTATCTACTTACCAAAAATCATAACCATCCATCCTGCCCTTCTTGAGTTATTCCCTTTCAAAGTCAGACGCAAAACCTGCTCCTGCAGTTCCAAAAAAGCCGCTAGGGGCCCAAACCAATACCACTTACTCCCTGTCCAAAGATCTATCTACCACTTAAAAATCAGTCCCATAGCATGTCCAGAACGCGAGATATCAAAACAGGAAGTTCCGCTGCAGTACCGTTAGAAGCCGCTAGGGTGCCCAAAATCTAATCGTTTTTAGGTTTAATCAAAACCTACCAACATACCAAATACCAAAACAATCTATCGAGGCATTCTCGAGTTATCCTAGTCCACTACAGACACACACACAAACGCTGCCCTCTGCATAACCTTCTCAGCGAAGGTAACAAACACAAAAGCAAAAATACCATGTACGCCCCTGAAAACATAACCTTCTTAATGAAGGCAAATAAACATGGCTTAAAGAAGTCGTTCTGAAATATGACAATAATTGAAAAAGGCTAGCTGTACTAACAAAGGCAAAATATTGTTTAGAAACGAATTGAAAACGTTTTACAAAGTGCAATGAGAATGTAATGATGTAGTAATCTCGATAACAAAAATTGTAATAATTGTACAAAATATTTCTTTATTCGTTGGATATTCACAAATGTTTCCTCTCTTTTCACAGGCATCGACCCAGCTCACAGTTTTATTCCTGATTAGTATCATCTATTCAGATAAAGGCACACAATGACCTTTTAGTGACATATTGTTTTCCCTTAATGTTTACATCTGCTGGGATAGAAGTTGGCGATCTGTAAGGAGAAATATTCAGCTTAAGGCACACAATGTCCTTCAAATGAAAGATTGTTTCCCTTAAAGTTTACAATAAGTCTGCTAGAGGAGTTGACGATGTGCAAATAAAAGACGCCATACCTTTTATTAATTTATTGCTGTTAAGCACCATTTTTCAGCTTAAGGCAAACAATGTCCTTCTAATGACCGATCGTTACCCTTAATGTTTACAAAAAGTCTGACATAAGAGTGGACGATGTGCAAATTGAAGATACAATAGTTTTATTGCTTTTTACTATCATTTATTCAGATAGAGGCACACAATGTCCTTCTAATGACATATTATTTCATGACATATATGTTTAATTGAAGAATTTTACCAGATCTTATCAAGTTAATATTATCCATTAGTAACGTTAAGTTAAAGCTAAACCACGGTCTGTACGATTGAAAGTTTAACACTTACAAAAGTAAAGAATGTAAGGTCTGTACCATCTGAGGGCCTAAGGAATAGCTCATACCCTGAACATTACCTTACATCTAACTCCTGTAAAGAAGACCTTATGAACTATGTGTGAATACAGGTAGCACAAAAACACTGCATTGTTTTTCTTTTGTCGCTGGTAAAACTTTTATTTGTACAACAATGATGTCAGGTGATTTGTAAGGTTATGCTCTCTAAGATGAACAAAAAGTATGTTGAAGAAGTTGTAATGCGTAAAGAACTACAGAATGTCTGCTAGCTGACCAAATGGACTTGTCATTTATAATCACATAATCATTTATATGCTTGAACTAGCAACGGAAAGATGTGGTAATAAAGACGATCATGCGAAGGAAAACCTCTAAAGCAGAGTAATGGTAATTAAGTTACATCGAGATTGTTCAAGTGAACAGAAGGCAAGACAATTGAAACCATTGTTGATATCAAGTCTGTAAAACTTAAGCAGGTACGAACACTGCTTTATCTGCTGTTTTTATTGTGACTGTTGATGTTAATGAAGTTTTCCTTGTTTCTTTGCGTGTGTCTGTTAGCATGAAACGTGAGAAAACGTTCGGCTCTGTGAAAAATAGATATCGTTTATTATCATATAGCCAGGTGACCCCAACCAACAATTAACATTGAGATGTGTTTCTAATAATAGATACATTTGGTATCCGAGTTTTGCCCAATCACCAGCCCCCTCCCTCCAGTAAACGGTATATAAGACCAACATTTGCAAGGCAAGGTATGGTATACGCGTGATGTTAAGACTACAAGAAGTTGGTATTATTATATAACTTCGTGTTACGTTATGATAATATCATATGTTTTCATCGTATAGCCGAAATTGGCATAATCACTCAAGATTCATTCATTATAGCACCGCCTTGGGCGTTTTTGTTTTCCGTTAAACATTTTTTCATTGATCCATAATGTTTTCTTCGAAGCCACGGTTAGAGAGAACTGAAATCTTATTTTTACTTTTGCATATAAGGTTTAATTGCCGAGAAAACAATCGGAATTCCAAAAAGGGAGAATTTAAAAAATAATCTGTGCCAATTTAACCCTCAAACCACCATATGGGGTCAAAACTGACCCCAGGCGTACATCAACATGTGCCATTTTCGAGTCGAAAACAAAATTCCTTCCATGAGTTTGTTTGTATATATGTCTTATAACTTGATACGTCGATGAAGATTAGACATCCAGGTAATAAGATACGCCAAAAAGCAATTATTCAAACAACTGGATATGATTTTGGACAGCATCCAAAATCATATCCAGTTGTTTGAATAATTGCTTTTTGGCGTGTCTTATAACTTCTCACAAGTTTTTACTGAGATTGGTTGATTAAGTTATCCTAGAAAGTTTACGCATGGTCAAGTGGGGTCAAAACTGACCCCGCAAAATCTGCACTCATATTCCCTATTGTTTGATACTTGTCATCTAGAAACATGTATGATAAGGGTTATTATGATCATAGTGTCAAAATATAATTTTGTAGAAACGTAAAAAAAACAATTTTTTTAAATGTACGTAAAAATTAATGACGTTGCGACGTATTATGACGTCATTTATGTGATTTTATTGACGAAAACCAACAAATTGGGTATTTCCGTATAATTCAAAGGTACGCGACAAAACTTAGATAGAAATTTTGTATGATAAATCATGATGTATCCAAAGACGTTATTTGTAGATGACAATAGGAACGACGTCAAAATGACGTCATAGAAATTATATTCATATCAAGTTACACTAGCGAAATCCGCCATCTTGGTTCTGCCATCTTGAATTATTTCAAATGCATTTTTTCATCATATAACCTAATATCACAATGAAAATGGCCCAAAACGATTATACTAAGATTGTTTCTGTTTGAATAAACATGGTAATGATGATATTTGGGGTTAAAATAGCCGGTTACAGCTAATCTAATTATATCGTCCGCCATTTTAGATTTTGACCGATGACGTAAGCAAATATGCATAAATTATGAATATTAAATCATACAAGTGATAGTGAATTAAATTGGTTGGTATTGATGTAAGAAAATAAATGCAATTTAAAAAGACAGCCCTAGAATTACATTGTAAAATCCAAAAATTAGCGACTTTTTCCAAATATGGCTCTAAAAAATCGGTTTCCATAGCAACATGAAAACATTGATTAGATATTTCATTAAAGTCAAATTGTTGCCAACGAAATTTTAGCAAAGGTGACCAAGTTTGGTTGTTCTAGCGTAAGCCATTCAGATGTTATATGACATCAAGTGTTGGCGCAGGCCTCAAAAGAGCCCGCTTGTCTGAATAGCCTTAGCTGCAAAAGACGATGTTTACTATTTTTGCATAAATTATGATAATGAGCAAAATTTTTCACATCTAATCATGTCAAACTGTCCCTTATAGATTACTTAAACTATACATATATACAAACCACCAAAATAGGCACCAATAAAGCTATATTTGTTGAAAACATTGTGGGGTCAGTTTTGACCCCATACGGTAAGATTCGTCGTAAAAAAGCTACGGTGGTTTGAGGGTTAAATCTTACTGTTTTACTTCAGGATGTGGAACATTTACGATTCTTGGTCACATTTAGGATTATTTGAATTAAATCATGCATTAATTTTGTTCCAACTCGAGCTCATTTTCTAACATAATAAAATATGCAGGAAAATCATAACATACGTAAAGTTTTGGGATTTAAAAACTACAAATGAGCTAATTTCGTTTCAATTTGCCAATACTCGTTTTTATATCAAATGATTTTTTTTTCATATCGTATCCTTTTTATGACATGTCGTACAGTTAGCTTAAACAGACTTTAGGTTCTTTGGATACCTCCCGGGAGCCTCGGCAATCTGATATCCTCCCTTACAGTGGAAAGTAGCCCTTGACTTATAAAAAATTATTTAAAAAACAAACAAACTGGAACTTCATGGTCAAAAGACCTCCATGGCATATAGAAATTTACGTAGTCGAGGAAAAGCAACATCGTACCTAGCAAAACATTCGACAAAATCTGTTTTGGCCTACATATTTTCCCTGTTTTTATCTCCATGAAAAATGGAGATATTGTTTTGGGTGTTTCAGTCTGTCTGTCTGTCCGTTTGTCTGTTTGTGTAATTCCGGACTACTCTAGTCAGCGTAACTCAAGAGCATCTTGATGGATTATGATGATATTTGGTATGTGGACGGGTGATGTGAAGCCGAAATTCAAGGTCTATTTAGGGCCCCCTGATATGTGACCTTGGTACTGCAGCAGAATTTCAATTTTTGTATCTTTTGACCTGGACGTGCTGTGGTCTTGATTTTTGGGTGGCAGATAGCTTGTGATATAATAAAGAAGTGATGTAGGTTTTGGCCTCCTAGCAGCTTCCTCTGGAACTGCAGGGACGTTTTTTAAATCTTCTAAGGAGACTAACTGAACAAAGGAACAACAGATTTATATGATATTTAGTATGCAGGTGGCTTAGACAGAGATATACATAATGAAATACAAATTATTCTCATTGTGACTTAATTTACATAGCTAATTAGGAAAATCTATATTTGCAGTGTTTTCCATTATCAGACTCAAATACATGTAATATATGTAGTTTATGGAATGTTGAGCATCAACAGATATCAATTATGCAAATAAATTCCTAATTTGCATAATCAATGAAAAACCACCATAATTAATCTAATTGGAAAATTATAGGAGTCTCAGTATTGCAACATGTGTAAGTTCGATAAAGGTGTTTATTCCAAAGCATATATTATGCAAATGTGTAAGTCATTTGCATGAATAGAATTGTTCATGGAGATATGAGGCCGTGGAACTCCTGTTTTGTTACTGTTTTTTTATTCAATATTCAAAGTTTTCTGGTGTTTAGACCTAAGGCTCTTGCCATGGAGACCCACACGGTTTGGACGCAACCAATTAGTGAACAACGTGGAGTTTAACAAGGAGGTATCATCAAACGTAGCAAATAGCTCGTGTCGTCTGTTGCATAAAGATGGCAATGGCAATTGAATCAATGGCATGTTGTAGCTAAGTAAGCAAGTATTGGTGACGGTGTCCGAATCGGCGACAAGACCCAAAATGGCATGCGTTCGTGTGCCACTGCCGCCCGCTCTGCTAGTAGAACAACTGGTTAAACAACTCGGCCATGTCAATCATTGTATTCGGACTCTGTAATTGGTAGATACTTCGGGGAGCTACCGTTAGAGGGTTTTACTCTAAACGGGGTAGATTTTGCCAAATTTCTCCTCTCTTTTCAATCTGACTTATAATACATTCATCAAGAAGGTAATTACCTTGGCATGGAGATCCAATTGTACACGTTTTTCAACAGCACTGATATAATATGTTTTTTAACAGTACTTATATAATTAGTTTCAGAAACAGTCTTCACAGCAGTGCTATCATATCTTACCTCAGCAAAGTCACCGAGAGACACCATATTTTGTTCTATTCTGAAATAACGATCTAGTTTTCGACATTTTCCAGAGAAGAGATAATGCATTGGCAGCGAGCCCAAAAAAATGAACTATGACACCGCCCTTCCCTGAAAAAAACTGGTTTCTCAGCTTAGTGACTCATTGTTTAATGACTCCGCAATAGATAGTTACCCAGAGAGCTGTAGATAAGGAGACGCTCTGTTTCGCCAACAATAATAAATTTGCCACTCTGATCATAGTTTGCGCACATTCCTAGCCATGTTTCCTCTATCTCCTTTTCTGGGAAAAGAAAGCCCTTATAAAGGAAAATGACACATTTCACATTTAGTTGAAAAGGTAAAGAGATATATGCAGCTATAGTGTAATCCATGGATCTGCCACAGTTCTCGGATTCATTTCTTACGCTCAATACCTTTCGTCGTTCCTGGCTTTCCAAAGGACTTCACGTCGGTTGCTGATCGAACTAAGCTAAAGCAGATTGTGACTTGAGACTTTAGTGGCTCTAGATATCGAGTGTCTTGATTCTGTACTTATCGTAGAATTCCTTCCATAAATTATAGATAGATAAATATAACAAATTGAGGCAAGCCCAAAACATGAACTATGACACCGCCCCTCCCTCTCCTCTTGAACCAACTGTTTTGACGGGTTACTAACACGAGCCATTGTTGTAAAGGGACTCTGTCATTGTCAGATGCCAAGCTGGGAGACGCTCTGTCTAGTCGGGAAAAGTTTTGATCTACCTGTAAAAACCTCACTCAGAAGAGACGTCTAAACAAGACAAGCTTCTACAGTTTTAATATCGCTGTAGTCACTGCATCAAGCGTAAGTTGTGTAGTATTTTACATACCTTTCTAATTTTATTTCAGACCCCGAACGAGTAAAAATCAACAGGGTTTGATAGTGTCGTTCTGTAAGTTTGGTTTTAACAAGCCTGCGGTCTCAGTTCGCCAACGTTGATTAGCAACACATTTCCAATCTGAAACCCGCTTATTTTCCAACCGATTACTCGCGAGGGGGTCATAAATATTCAAAGGGTTGATGATCACCCCTTGATACTTCATTTGGCGTCGTGTGTCGAGCATAAATAGGCACAATTTGATAGTGGCTTTCTGTGAGTTTGGTTTAACAAGCCTGCAGTCTCAGAATGCCGATGTTGATTAGCAACACATTTCCAATCTGAAACCCACTTATTTCCCAACTGACTACGCGCGAGGAGGTCTTATATATTCAAAGGGTTGATAATCACCCCATGTTTTAGAGTATCTTGCTTTGTAAATTCTCTATTCCAAAGTTAGTGTGGAAATCGTTCCCTATGTTTTTGTGTGTGTCTGTGGGTATGTGTGTGTGTTTTGTGGGTGTGGGTGTGTTGTATGTGTGTGTTTGTGTGTGTGTGTGTGTGTGTGTGTTTGTGTGTGTGTGTGTGTTTGTGTGTGTGTGTGTGTGTGTGTGTGTGTGTGTGTGTGATTGTACGCTCGGGCGCGCGTGTGTTTCCTTTTGATAGGAACATAAGGTGGTCCCAGGAAGAAATTGCTGAGAAAAAAATTACACAAAGAGTTCGGAGACCCAACCATTCTAAAAACAAATACTTACAAAGGGACGGTAGTTTGATCGGTAGTTTGATCGGTAGTTTGAACTATATAAAATAGGGGAATAGTTTGAACGGTAGTTTGAACGGTAGTTTGAACTATATAAAATCTGCCTACTAGATAGCCTTGGTATTGTACAGGGCATTCTGCAAACTTTCCCGTTTTTCTTTTTTTTTCAGTCAATGTAATATTATCTTCGCCAAGGCCATGTTTCCCGACATATCTGTGTATGTGTGTTATGGTGTAAGTGTGTGCTTGTGTGTGTGTGTATGCGTGAGTGCGTGTGCTTGTGTGTGTGAGTGTTAACTTTGTTTTTGCGAAATTATATAAAGGTCAGTTTCGTTAGACTGCTAATGAAGACGTCCATCAATTTTACCGCTGCTTTTTAGGTAAATTCAAAATTGTCCTAGTGAGAAATTGAGCAGGGAAAGTCAACCTGCGCATACGGAGACCAAGCCATTGACCAAAAATTCTTACCGAAGGAAGGGGGGCTACACCTTTTTCGGTTGGCTGCACTTGAATAATACCTACCAATTCGATGCAAATATCACACTGTCACACAGGTATGCATATCTTTCTTGTCGTACCCTCCCCCTCTTTTGTGTTAAAGTACTTACAGAAGGGAGGGGGGCTGCACCTTGATCGGTTGGCTGATCTTGAATAATTGTTATCTATCCTATTTAAACACCACACTGCCTTTCATTTATGAATGTCAATTTTGCTCCCCCTCCCCCTGTTCTGAGATAAATTACTTTTTTTTTCTAAATCGGACATTATTCTATTTCATTTAAGTTTTAAGTCAGATTGTGTTTAACAATCAATGATATCTGAAATTAATCTGAGTCAGGGACCTTTAAAGGCTATTGCAGCTAGATAATGATATTGACCTTTTCGATGCAAATATCATACTGTCACACAGGTATGCATGCCTCTCCTACCGTCCCCTCCCTCTCTTTTGAGTTAAAGTACTTAATGAAGGGAGGGGGGCTGCACCTTGATCGGTTGGCTGATCTTGAATAATTGCCATTCATCTGATGTTAACACCATCTAATTTTGGACATTATTCTATTTCGTTCTATTTTAAAGTATCAGATTGTTTTTAACAATCCGTGATATCTAAAATTACCCTGAGTCAGGGACCTCAAAGGCTATTACGACCGGATTATGGTTTGTTACATGACATGAAAACTTGATGTTCTTAGAAAGGTCTATGGACGTATTTTCAGATATAATCACTCTCAAGAATTAGTAAGAAAAATTACTTTTCCATGAAGGTTGGCCTTTGGGTTATACAGTTGTATGATAATTTTACCATAAGAAGAAGACCTCCCCCCCCTCTTCTCTTGAACCAACTGGTTTGACGGCTTACTAATACGAACCATTGTTGTAAAGGGACTTTGTCATTATCAGATACCAAACTGGGAGACGCTCTGTCTAGTCGGGGAAAGTTTTGAGCTACCTGTAAAAAAAGTCACTCAGAAGAGACGTCTAAACAAGACAAGCTTCTACAGTTTCTATATCGCTGTAGTCACTGCATCAAGCGTAAGTTGTGTAGTATTTTACATGCCTTTCTAGTTTATTTCAGACCCGAACGAGTAAAAATCAGAAGGGTTTGATAGTGGCTTTCTGTAAGTTTGGTTTTAACAAGCCTGCGGTCTCAGTTCGCCAATGTTGATTAGCAACACATTTCCAATCTGAAACCCGCTTATTTCCCAACTGATTACGCGCGAGGGGGTCATAAATATTCAAAGGGTTAATAATCACACAATGCTTTCATCTTGTTTTGTAAATTCCCTATTCTAAACTTAGTGTGGAAATCCTTCCCTATATTTGTGTGTGTGTATGTGTGTATGCGTACATGTGTGAATGTGATTATTGTGTATTTGTGTGTGTGTGTTTGTGTATTTGTGTGTGTGTGTTTGTGTCTGTGTGTGTGTATGTGTGTGTATGTGTGTGTGTGTGTGTGTGTGTGTGTTTGTTTGTGTTTGTGTCTGTGTGTGTATGTGTGTTTGTGTGTGTGTGTGTTTGTGTGTGTGTGTGTGTGATGAACATTCCGTGACTATCTGTATGCACCAATTTTCGTGGCCCTTTGGCAGCATCTGATCTTTATAAGGTAATCGTAGAAACAATTATAAAAATTACTGAGAATAAAATCATGCCTCGAGTTCGGAGAACCCAACCATTATAGAAAGAATCTTAAAAAGGGACGATAGCTTCAGCTTGATCTGTAGGTTAAACTGTGTAAAATCTGATTATTAGATATAATAACTTCCCTTCAGTCAAGCATCTATAATTACCACTATGTTCATCCCTTCCACTCCTATTAACTAAATCAGTTAAGAGTTTAAAATATCTTCTGACATTGCTTTAAAGAGTAATGGAAAATTTTGTCAGCGGTGACTAAACTTTCATCACATAGTAAGAAATGTTATGAATGTAGCTTTTATCTTGCGTTTGGGTAATGAACTGAGAAAGGTGTAGCTCCTCACCCTTTTTTAAGGAATGTACTGTGCAAAGGTGTGTGTTACAGGGCATTGTGTTTGCGCGTATTCAGCCATGTACAATTGGCACCGATCATCTTATCAAACATCTGTATAGAATAGGTCAAAGGCAGATAAATTTTATCACGGTTCATATGCCATGTCGTGGCCATACTGATATTGTTATCGGGTTCCGTTGAACTATTATGCTGAAATCGTAGTTAGTAGTTCCTTTAACATGGATACTTAACTTTTTTTGTGGTGTCGTGTGGCGTACTGGTTAGAGCATTGGGCTGTCAGAAAAGGGGCTGTCACCAAGTTATAGGGTAGTAATTGAGGCAAACACAAAACATGAACTATGACACCGCCCCTCCTCTCCTCTTGAACTAACTGGTTTGACGGCTTACTAATACGAGCCATTGTTGCAAAGGGACTCTGTCATTGTCGTCAGAAGTTGGGAGACGCTCTGTCTAGTCGGGGAAAGTTTTGATCTACCTGTAAAAACCTCACTCAGAAGAGACGTCTGAACAAGACAAGCTTCTACAGTTTTGATATCGCTGTGGTCACTGCATCAAGTGTGAGTTGTGTAGTATTTTTCATGCCTTTCTTAATTTTATTTCAGACCCCCTACGAGCAAAAAATCAGCATGGTTTGATAGTGGCTTTCTGTAAGGTTGGTTTTAACAAGCCTGCGGTCTCAAAACGCCAGGGTTGGTTGGCGACACATTTCCAATTTGAAACCCGCTTTTTCCCCAACTGATTAGGGGCGAGGGGTTTTTAAATATTCAAAGGTTTGATAATCTACCCATGCTTTAGATTATCTTGTTTTGTAAACTCCCTATTCTGATCTTAGTGTGGAAATCCTTCCCTATGTTTTGTGTGTGCGTGTGTGTGTGTGTGTGTGTGTGTGTGTGTGTGTGTGTGTGTGTGTATGTATGTCTGTGCGTGTGTGACAAACATTTGGTAACTATCTGTATGCACCAACCTTCGTGGCCCTTGGACAGCAACTGATCCTTATATGGTGGTCCCGGCAAAAATTTCATAATAAATTACTGAGAAAAATTACGCCAACCATCATTAAAAAAAATCTTACAAAGGGACCGGAGCTCCACTTCGATTGGTAGGTTGAACTAGATAAAATCTGCCCATTAGATACATGTATAATTATAGCTTCCCTTCCCCAAGCATTCATAATTACAACTATGTTCAGCACATCCACTCCAGTTAACTAAAATAGTCAATAGTTTATAACAGCTTCTGTGTGTGTGTGCGTGCGTGTGTGTGTGTGTGTGTGTGTGTGTCTGCCTGTGTTTGTTTTTTATGTATACGGCGAAATTCTTAAACGCAGTTTTCGTTTTACCGGCCAAGACAGAAATTCTGGAGGGAGGAGGGCTGCACCTTGATCGGTTGGCTGCTCTTGAATAATTGTTATCTATCCGATGTAAACACCACACTGCCTTACAGGTATGAATGCAAATTTTGCCTCCCGCTCCCCCTGTTCTGAGTTAAATTACTTTAAAGTTTAAAATAAAATTCGGACATTATTCTATTTCATTTAAGTTTCAAGTCAGATTGTGTTAAACAATCCGTGATATCTAAGATTAACCTGAGTCGGGGACCTCAACGGCTATTGCGGCCGGATAATGTTTTGTTCCATGACATGAAAACTTGATGTTCTGAGAGAGGTCCATGGGAGCATGTTCAGATAAAATCACTCTCAAGAATTAGGTAGAAAAATTACCTTTCCATAATAGTATGCCTTGGGGGTAATACAGTTCTATAAGAATTTTAGAAATTAGAAGGACAACTACAACGTACCGATATTCTGGCATTTGCAAGTAGTGTTGATTTCCGAACTTGCGACAAGCCCAAAACATGACCTTCGTCACTGCCCCTCCTCTATTTGGGGAAATAACAAGTTGAACGACTTGCCTACGTTAGTTATTGTTCAATCTAAGCTCTACAATTGGCATACACGTAGGGGCTACGAATACAGGCGGTTTCACTAGTCTGGCTTCAATTTTGACCTTTGCCTACCGTGCTGAGAACACGTGTTTTTTACAAGGCACGCTTTTACTGTTTGGATATGGCCTGTAGTGAATGATACAAGAGTGAGTTGGATAATTTTCACCCAGTTCTCGTTTCATTTCAGATCCTGGACGAATAAAATGTCTAACGTTTAGACGTTCAGGCTGGTGTGTGTGTCTTTGTGTGTGTGTGTGTGTGTGTGTGCGTGTGTGTTTGACGTAAATCTTCTGGCGCAATGTTTGTATTTTCAAAACAGTTGCAGTTAGAAATTCTGCTAGGGACCTTTGTTTGAAAAAAACCGAGACCTGTGGTCAGTCCAATCTGAGTGAAACAGTTCTGTCGTTGACCAGCATTTCCTCTCAAGCAGCTTTGAAGGCGTCTTCATACCTCCTTCCCAGTGATGATCTTCTTATTTAGTCAAATTCTAATCATCTCCACGTCCTATTGTTCATTGCGTTCGTTTTCAGTGCCGTTACTGTCAATGTCGTCACTTTCCTATTGTAGAGGTAGTCCGGAGGAGATAACTTTGTTTCTTTTTTTGTCCAGGATAAAAGGAATCAAACATGAAGGTTGTTGGTGTCATCGTGCTTGGATGTGTGGCACTCCTTTTTTCTTCTAGTTCAGGTAAGCTTCAAACATTTCAAATCATCTAATCTCTGTCAAAACTACACGTACATGACTTGTGTTAAGTTCAATCAAATATTTTTGTTGTACAATAAAAAATGTAACGTATACGTCAAGGGTACATAATAATATATGTGAGAATGTACAATCTCGGCCTCAACAGGAAAAAAGGCCTACGTGTTAAACTTTTCACCACGTGGGTTTCTGCCCCGACACTCCAACAAAACATCATCAGCTCCCGTTTTCATACAATCCTGTCTTGACATTGTCTGAACAATCTGGCAAACGATTATTGTAATAGCTATTAATTTAATTTTTGAAACATTCTAGATTCTAGATAAAGGAACTTTGAAACATTTATTACTCAGGCTTTTTTGTCATTATACGCTCGTATGTTCCCTTGCTGATCAGGTTGCAAGGCAATAAATGCAGTACAAGACGAACATTAATAATTTTTCATTACCCATCAATTTTTATAGAATAACGAAATGATCACGAATTATGTTTTCAAAGTTTTTCAACGTTGAAGAAAGGTTTTAATATTGATATCATTTCTTAAAGATTACTCTATAATTCTATTTTAACTCTATTATCCACACATTCCATTTATCATCACTTCATAGCAGCAAACTGAGCTCAAGAACTCGTGAAGGTTTTCAATACATTTAACTTATTGTCGTTATCCTGTTTCAGCTGTCGACAGTGACCAAAAGCAGGCGGAAGTGGTCGACAACCTCGAGAAGAGTATTCTCCAGATTTTACAGGAAGGTAACCAATAATTCCGATAACAAAAAAAGTCTATGGTTTTCGGCATCGTCTTGCACGGATCACTGCTTATTATCAGAAATTAAGTTCATGCAACGAACACTGGATTCTTGGACATTGTTAAGGTTGTATCAAATTAACGTCCGCTGCATACGAAATCTTAACAGACCGACATATTTGGAAACTATATAGCAAATGATACGTATTCTTATCGATGCGAGTGTTATTTATTCTAACTACTTAACTGAAGGATGATAGACATATCTGGCTATCAGAAGACAAAAACATAAGCTGATCCAATTTTGGAAAATGTTGAATGGTTTCGTACCACAGTACTTACAAGACCTTATCCCACCACGTGTTTGTGACATTGTCCCATACAATCTCCGTGCCAACCAGAATTTCACTTCCATTGTTTGTAAAACTGACAAGTATTAAAAAATCTTTCTTGCCATCAACTATTCACTTGTGGAATGAACTGCCCTCTAATGTCCAAGCACGATCAACGTTTATAAAAAGGAACTGGACTCACATTTCAACAGACCGATTAAACATCCACACTTCTCTCATGGCCAAAGACATTATGCAGTTCATCTTACAAGGCTTCGTTTAAATTTCAGTCAGTTAAACCACCACCTTTTTCTACACCATTGTATAGATTGTATAAATGTGGCCATTATAGTGAAACAACTGAACATTATCTCCTACACTGTAAACTTTATACCACTCAAAGAAGTACCATGTTATCATCTCTTTCCAACATAACCGACCTTCAACAACTTAACGACAGCTCACTATGTTCTATTCTGTTACGCGGTTCCACATCACTCTCATACTTACAAAACTGTAATATACTCGACATAGTTCATACTTACATCCATTGTACAGGCAGATTCACTTAGTGATTGATACCAATTTGAACTGTCTATTGTTAATTTTCTTTGATCCATTTTGTATTTATGCATGTCATTATGTCTCTTTGTTGTATGTGTTGAGTAGAAGGCTTCATATAAGCAATCGCTTCCTGCCTAATACTCTATAAACATATACGAATAAAATAAAATATCTGTCCTCAATTGGTAAAACAATTAACACTTATTTTTGTCTATTTTTGAAAGTGTGCCCCTTACGTAAAACCTATTCTGCTTCTGCTGACTGTTGTTGTTATTGTCACACGCATCTCCCACAAATCTGACTTTTACCTTGTATCGAGGGAAGAGTTTCAAAATAGCATACGTTTAATGCAATGTGTGCATGCTGAAAGCTAGTATAATAGTAAAGACTAGTAAACAGCTGAGAAGTGGCAAACTTGCGATAAACACTTTACTTTTCTATGAACCTTAATTTAGATATTAGACTAATCACATGTCTGTTACATATAGTTGGTGACAAGGAGGAGCAAAAGGATCGTGAGAGGTTGTACGGTAAGGGAAATATATATGTTTTAGACATAAAATACGTAAATGAGGTGCTCAATTTTATAACACGCATTCCCTTATATTCATATTTCCTAAAGCTACCTACATTCACTCGTTCACTCACTCACTCACTCACTCACTCACTCACTCACTCATTCACTCACTTACTCATTCAGCCACAAGGGCAGCATAGCGTTAAGCAAGAGTTCTCTACTGCTTTACCGTAATATAAATATGAAGTTCCTGCTTAAATTATGCAAATTGATCCTCATTATCATAGCGCGAATTCAGTTGTATTCACCTTTCCATAAGATACACTTTCACTATGACATCCCTAGCATTTACCGTAAGGAAAATATTAGTTTCTTCATAAATTGGGCAATTGAGGTCCACATTGGTATAACACACATTCCGTCGTATTCACATGTCCGTCACTAATGATGGGCTTTATAAATGTAAACAAGTTGCATCGTTTGTTTATACAATCCAACAGAATGAAGTGCATTTTCTATGCTTTTCCAGATTTGCCAGTAAACTGCCACTGGTACGGTACAGCTCCGTTCTGCGATGGCTCCTGCCCCGAAGGGAAAGGAGCCGTGGAAATTGACAAGTGCGGGGACGGAGCATGCTGCTGGACGGGCAGAAAATGGAAGTGCTGTGACGATGACTAATGCGGGTTCGTTAATAAGGGAAGACAGCGGTCTGTAAAGTCTCATTTGTCGACAATTAGGCGAAGCACCGGCATGTCTTTTAGCGGGTCGGGGCTGTTGATGCAGATATAGAGTTTTATCTTAATCATAAAGATGCAATTAAACTGAAAAGTCCAAAAATGATTCAACTCACTGTTTCTATCTATCAGCCACCTTATATCTGCTCGATTGCCTGTCGCTGATGCTCAATCGCTGTGTTGTTTGCAATTTGAGGCATTTGCAAATTATAGTTCCTCACATTTAACACTTTACTTCAATTACCTTTGATATAGTTTGATACAGCTTTTTATCACCACGTATTCAGATAAAGGCACAAAATGGCCCTTTTAATGGCAGATTGTTTCCCTTAATGATTACAACAAGTTTGCCATAGGACTTGAAGATGTGCAAATAGAATATTTGCTGTTTAGTATCATTTATTTAGCTAATGGCACACAATGTCCTTCTGATGACATATTGTTTCCTTTAATGTTTACAACAAGTCTGCCATAGGAGTTGACGATGTGCTAATATGTTATAGTTTTTTTCGCTTTGTATAATCTACAAACAAGAACCTCATGTCTTTGAAACAGAATCATCGTGTATCTTAAAGACAAGTTGTTACTCCACCACAGCTGTCTTAAAACATGTGTAAAATCTGTATCAAAGCATAGATGCTTTTTTGTGGCAATTTGACCATGTTTCAGCAAGTATATATTATCCATAGGTAACGTTAAGTGAGAGTTAAATCTCGGTCTGTACGATTGAAAGCCTAACAACACAAAAGTAAAGAATGTAAAGTTTGTAGTACAAACTTTGTACCATCTAAAGACCTAAGGTAGAGCATATTATCTGGTTCTTACCTTAGAGTTAAGACCTGTATATAATACTTGATGAACTATGTTTTAATACAGGTAACATAAAAAAAACACCGCATTGTTTTTTTTTCTTCTGCTGCTGGTAAAACTTTCATCTGTACATCAATGATGTCAGCAGATTTATAAGATCATATTTTTCCAAGATGAATGGATGATGATTATGTTGAAGAACTTGTAATGCGTAAAGAATTTGAGATATAGAATCTATGCTAACTGATCAAATGAGTTCATTATGATACAATCATCTATAGGTTTTAACTAGCAACGCACTAAGTTGTGACAATGTGGTTATAGTAACGATCATGCGAAGGAAAACCTCTGAAGCAGTAAATTGCTGGTTGAGTTACATCTGGTAAGTTCCAATGCCAAGAAGAAAAAACAATTGGAACCACTGTTAATATAAAGTCTCTAAACTTAAGCAGGCACCAACACTGCTATATCTGCTGTCTGTCATTGTGACTGGCGATGTTAAGGAAGTTAAACATTTATTCTTGTTCTTTTTTCATTTATTCTAATAAAGCTTGAATAGTTGCAATTGAATGGCATCTGTGTTTTTTAAAGTTGTTTGCCTGTGTAACAGCGTGTATGTGTGCTTATATTAGCATGAGACATATAAACGTCTAAATGGCGCATGACTGCCAAATATACAGAAAAAGACATAACCCCCAAAAAGGCTGTCTCAGTAGTTATTAAAGGATTGGAGGCCGACAACATTCTCACCGATGCCTCAATTATGTAACATTATATTTTTTCTCATGTACAAACGGTTTGGTGCAGCAATGTTCACTAGAACTGCCATTGTTTTGCTTCAACGGACGGCAAAGAGGAAAGCACTTTGCTCAGTCAGCACCGACTGTTTCATAAAGGGCGATAGACTATATTTTCCGAACGTCGCGTCGTGTGGCGTAATGGATAGAACATCCGACTGTCAAACAAGGGGACCCGAGTTCGAACCCGGCCAGCCCCCAACATGTCTGAACATGCGCCCCGACGTTGTGTCCTTGGGAAAGGCACTTAACACGACTTTCCACACTCAAGTGTAAATGAGTACCTAGCTCATCTAGGGTTAGGCACGTTATATGGAGGTCCCGTGTTTTGGGAGAGCGACACCTTGAGCACGTCAAAGAACCCAACACACCTTTCGACAAAGAGTAGGGGCATGCCCCGGTGTGCGATGGTCCAAACCTTACAGTCCGGTCTGGGTTGACATCTGGAAAAGGTAATAGTTCCCCTGTTATGTCAATACTTCAAAAAATGTGGAAAATCTGAATAAATAAATAAATGTGAGTCTGTTTTAAGCAATGTCGCTATTTGGTAGCGCATTTCACAAAAGAGGATGAATGCCACAAAAACCTAAAAAGAAATGATGACATTTGTCTAGAAATGTTTTTGTGAGTGACAGCATTAGGAACAACTTCGAGTAGATACTCTTGTTTGAGTAATCAGCATACGTGTTTCTGTCTGAGTCTCGGTGTATTACAGTTAAGGCCACAGCAAGTAAATTTTATGGATGGCATCCTCCACAGGCTCCAAATTAATGAGATGGGGCGAAAAAAAACAAGGCGCCCCCCCCCCAAAAAAAAAGATTCCTATATTTTCAAATTTTGAGATCATAATTCTTGTTAAACAAGAATTGAGGCGACGAAATAAGATATCATGACCAACAGGTCTTTTTGTCCTGCATTCATTTTTTTAATGTAAAACCTCCTTGATTCAACAGTAAACATGTCCTTGTAGATTTGTATACATCTCAATAGACTAACTTCAACAAATGCAGAAATGAGCTTGCTGTGCCATTAAGCAACTACACTGGGTATTCATATGCGATGAAATACCTTGTGTCCTTACTAAAATAAATGCAGAATAATATGGTAAAAAAATATAATATGGTAAAAAAAAAGTGTTAAGCACTGTACTTAGGAAGAGTAGTTTGGTTGGGTATAAACAACTGAACAGAGGAAAGGAAAACTCACTGGCACACCTGGTTCGTAAATCTTATATCAACTGCTGTAGTAATAGCCTCCATCTTCATGGATCGAAAGCGTCACCTAGCAATGTTAACTATAAGTACAGTTGTTCACGGGAAATGTTGCAATTTTGAAGGTAACGTAAGGGTTTAGGCTATTTTCTTTTGAAAGATTTTAGCCGTGTTTAGAGTGTCCAGTATACTCTAGAATAAGTGCAGTTTGGAACTGATTTGTTCTAACCCAGTAGAGATACTTTAAGCCTTCAGAAATTCAATAACAGTCGGTAGATGGACACTTTAGAGGTCAGACAACGCTGCCAATGTGAGTTTTTCTTGGACTAAACCCAAGGTATGTAACATTCTTCTTCTTTTTTTCCATATAAGACCATGTTGATTTGATCATATAGATGTCGTCCTCCTTTATTCCTTAATCTTTTTTGGGAGAAAGGACGAGAAATTATGGGGTCGTGGATGTCATCCATATAAACAAATCAACATGGCCTTATATCGATACGGGGACTGGGTTGTCTTCAGAATGTAACGCTTACACGGTAATTAGCATGCTATTCAAACATATTACAACTGCCAAATCGCTTTTGCTCACTTTAGTCAACGTTACAAAGACAAGTGAGACCTATATACAAGATAATAATCTTAAATACGAGAAGACGGCCTTAATCGATTACGTTCTTGGAACTATGAAAGCGAAGTTTCTTTAATAGAAGATAAATGCAGTTCCCGTACGAATCCCCAGGCGACGCTTTTGATCCATTGATATGAAAATTGTGCATGGCCTGACACCGAAGTACCTAATACATAGATATGATTCCCTCTGTAATTTCTAAAACTACTCCCTATGAATTGAGAAAAGGGCATAATTTTAGGTTTTTGAAACAGGTTGCTAAAAGATTAGTCTGTGTAACGCAAACTCCAGCTGTCCGGGGGTTTCTCTCCCCTCCCCGCGGAGTTTGTGCTCTGGTTGCTCTAAGCTGGGAGAACTGTTATCAAAAATAGTAACACCAATCAGAGGCCAGGATTTCAGCTAGGCTCCCATTGCCATAGAAACCACCTAGTTATCCTGTCTGTAAGCTGTCACAACTGGCACCACAGGCAGACGGGGAGGAAAGGATGGGAAATGAGATCCAGATGTTGTGAGGGTGAGCAATGAGATGTATCCAAGCCGGTTAAAGGGGATTTTGAACCTCTTTGGTCTATCTGTTCCTTTAGAGGCAGACAATGTTAGTTTTTCCCACATCAATAACCAAGTTTGAAAATCAAACAAGGAAAGACTTGACTGCCGAAAAATGTCCAAAGTACAGAGAAACGGTCTGTGAAAATCTCTTCCTACCACATGCAGATCAGACATCTGCAGCTGTCAATCACTGGATAGCAACAGCAATGGATCCTTAGCAACTAGAGTCTGCCCTGGGCAGGCAGCTCTGTGGGCTGATGACGGCTGCATAAATTATCCATATTTAGAAAGGAGGATTCCCTTGAGTTAGCCGCCCTAGCTATCAAGCTCTTGGGTTGCGAGGCGGTTACAGGGCCTAGGGCGGCGAGCGGTCACAGGAGGCTTGATTGAATTCAGGCTACTAAAAGATTAAGTTATTACTTTTATCTCTTATTGTATTAGTTACCGTTTGCCCCCTGTGTAATTCCATTCGGAACTAACTCAGAAAACCACACTCCCTTAGGGCCTTTTTCCTGCTTCGTATAGGTCAGTGTCTTATATCAAAGTCGTTTTATACCCTTCATAGCCGGCTTTCTGGGCTTTTTTGGTGCTTTAATTGATAACTTATTTTTGTACTGGGCCGTTTGTGCGGCCAGCCCGTAACCATCAGGCGCACAGAAAAAATGCTAATTGGGACTTAATTTGCATTACTAATGAGGAAAATCTATATTTGCAGTGTTTAACATTTTAACACTCAAATTCATGTAACATATTTTTTCTCTGTTGTCCTTGTAACGGCCACAAGAGGTTGTATTTTTTCGACGCAGGCTTATTTCGTCACCTTATTACTTTTATAAACAATGTGTCTGACAATGATGAACTGCATCTTGGATTCAGATGATCGCCATCTATACGTACCCTCTTTCTTTAATTTCAAATCATAACTACTCAATCGAAGACTCAAAGCGCTTTTAGCTTTGGATCACTGACAAACATGTCCGCCAAATAGACATCGAAGTCAAAGCATGCACTCCATTCCCTGTACTTATATCATATATAATCGGTTCAGTAATCGGTTTAGTGACATTTTGGCACCAAAAAGGCAAGATTTTCAAAATGCGGGACTGAATGCGAAATTGCGAATTTTGTTTCATCCCGAAGTAAAAAAAAAGTAATAATAATCTGCGATCGGGCTTTATACCTAGTACCTTTCTCCTTAGAGATAAGGTGGACTAACTTAATGTTTATTGAGTGTCTTTATTCTGTACTTTAAATACATTGTGCTTTGGTTTGTTTGTCTATGTGTATTGTGTGTGTGTATGTGTGTGTGTGTGTGTGTGTGTGTGTGTGTGTTTGTGTGTGTGTGTGTGTGTGTGTGTGTGTGTGCGTACTGCTCGAGATTCCCTTACAGCTAAGATTAAGCTAGCAACATATTTTGCATAAATTTTAAGGCATTTTCACGAATCTTGACGGTGCCGAGATCTGACTATTGAACAAAACATTCTAACAGAAGGGAGGGGAGCTGCAACTTGATTGAATGATCAACCTGAATTCGTGGTTGGTGCTGCTCCAGTCTTTCAGAAGGGACGAAGAAAGGGGGTCTCGTGTTCGTGGAGGGGCCTCAATAGCATTAACGGGGAAGGCCTAGGAAACCCTCCCTAGCACTGACAAAAATGACTTTTACGTGACGTATACGCGCCACTACAAGGTCCGAATGTACAAACGAACGAAGGAATAGTTATGGGATATCCAGAGAAGGCCTAGAACATGTAAATCGTAGCCCACCCTCCACATATTTGGGCCAGTACCGTGAATTAACTGATTTTTGTTTCTGGATCATATCTTAAAAGAGAATTGAAATACAATTCTTGACAAATTTTCTCTCTCTTTTACCTGCGCCTATCATGGTTTTGGTAGGGCTCATGATCAACTCAGTGGTGGAGGGGGCATACGCAACTGTTCACAGAGTTCGGCAAAATGAGGAATATGTTTGCCAATGTCGAGAGGGATTTAGGTTGAAAGGCTGTAAATGGGGTTTTCACTTGCAATCTTTAAATAATGTATGTAATTACTTCGTGTGTATAATCAAGCGGCGTTACCCCATGAAACAACAAAAATCACGATGCGAAAACGAGTTAACCAAGGGGTCAGAATGATGTCTCTTTCTTCTCCCTAATTATGTAAGAAAATGCATTATTTTGAGGGAGAAATTATAATAATAATATCCTTTATTGTATGTTCATGCCCTATCACGGGCTAAGTACAGGGATATGGATACAAAATACATGGTTATGTTCATATGATGACGCTGACAGGATTTCTATAATTAATCTAAAACAATGGTTCTTAAAATACTCTACTATGATATCGGTATAGAACTACAGGCAGATATTTTTGTTGAAAAAGATCAAAGAGTGCTGCTGTCCCCCACAAAACGACACGTTGCCATATTTCTGCATACAGCACTACCTACGATTACTCATATTTCACGATCCCATCGCCATTTTTAAAAATGACCCCGTGACCGCTAATCCACGCGATAACGAGGCTATGATGTGCTCACAGCATGGCTACGTGTTTCATGAGCCCCACTTCGAACTCAGAGTCAGAGTAAATTTTGTTGCAACAATGAGGTTGTGTATTCCATAATCAACTTATGTCCAGTGTTGTACACCTTGATATGCATATGGCAACAATAGCAAGAAGCAACGTCTTGCCATGCTTTGGAATACTACCCTTTAATATTTGTTATCATCCACGGGCATATGTAAGACATTAGGATGTTCAATTCGTTGTCTACTACATGCACATTAGGATGTAGGTCCTGAGCATATCCCACACGTCCAAGATGGCGACGTTCAAATCTCCCAGAATACCCCTTATTTCCTGGTTCAACTGGTCTGCCAGCCAGTCTGACGCCTGTATGACTTCCCTGTAGTGACGATGGTGCCGTGTGTTGCACGTCTTCACGATCACTGTGGTTTCGGGATATTTTTTGTGGTGCTCTTGTATCGCGGACCTTACTTCGTACATGCGGGAGCTGTAGACATGTTTGGGTTCGGCTGTGAATCGAAGTGTGCACACAAACTCAACACAAGCACCACATTTGTACCACCTACCATCTTCTTGACGTCTATAGGAACACCAGCGTGACTCAGGTTTCTAAATTGCCACCATTTCGAAGCTTGGAAAGGAAAAGTGTGGAACACGAATGTGGCTAAAATCTGGCCTTTGGCGTTAGTGTCGTGTCTAGCATGTTGGTTTCCTTTCCCTGTCCGCAGAACCTTTTTTTCCCAACAACACACTATAAGCACTTAATCAATCTTGATTCGGCAACAAGTTTCATATGCATCAATAACAGCTTCTGTCGCCAAAGAATTTGCACTATGATGAATTTTGGACCATCGTGAACTTTGGAAGCAGTAGTAGTCATCTGTGATAATAAAGCACGTAATGCTTTTTCTGTGACATTTACAACCTGTTAGCTACTCGGCAACAGCTGCTGTTTTTGCGTACTAGAAATGAGAAGCCCCAAACAACAATGGTGTGTTGTTCAGGCGTGGATACAATAAATGCAAAAGATAGCAGTATTTATCTGGATTAAATTAGCATTGCTCCACTCCACTTGAAGGTTATGGTTACAGGTTACAAAAATAGGTCTGGAACAGCATCCCTTCCGACATTATAGTCAATTACATTTTGTTTAAAGGAGACAAAATCGAGTCACCGAGAATGAGGACGGATCCACGTGCACAGGCTGTAGTAATTTTTATTATCTCCATGAAAAATGGAGATATTGTTTTTGGTGTGTTTGTGTGTGTGTGTGTTTGTGTTTCCGAACTATTGTAGTCATCATAACTCAAGAACCTCTGGATGGATTACGATGATATTTGATATGTGGGCAGGTGTTGTGAAGCCGAAATTCAAGGAAAATTTTGGGCCCCCTGGTATGTGACCTTGGTACTGCATCAGAAATTCCATTTTTGTATCTCTTGACCTGGACGTGCTATGGTCTTGATTTTTTGGTGGCAGATAGCTTGTGGTGTAATGAAGACATGGTGTGGGTTTGGGCCCCCTAGCAACTTGCTCTGGAACTGCAGGGGAGTTATCGTAAAAATCTTCTAAGGAGAATAACTGAACAAAGGAACGATGGGTTTCCATGATATTTAGTATACAGGTAGCTTAGACAGAGATGTACACGATGAAGTGCAAATTATGTTAATTAGGACTTCATTTGCATATCTAATAAGGTTAATCTATATTTGCAGTGTTTTCCACTATCAGACTCAAATACATGTAACGTATGTAGTTTATGGAAAGTCAACAGATACCAATTATGCAATAAATTCATAATTTGCATAATTAATGCAAAACACCATCTCTCATCTAATTTTAAAATTATAGGTCCGTCAATATGATACTTAGTATGCAGGTAGCTTAGACAGAGATATACATAATGCAGTGCAAATTATTCTAATTGTGACTTAATTTGCATAGCTAATGAGGAAAATCTATATTTGCAGTGTTTTCCATTATCAGACTCAAATACATGTAACATATATAGTTTATGGAAAGTGGAGCATCAACAGATACCAATTATGCAAATTAATTCCTAATTTGCATAATAAATGCAAAAACACCATATTTCATCTAATTGGAAAATTGCAGGACTGTCAATATTGCAACATGTGTAAGTTAGATTAAGGTTTTTTATGACCAAGCATATATTATGCAAATGTGTAAGTCATGAATAGAATTGTTCATGGAGATATGAGGTCGTGGAACTCTTGTTGGGTTAGATTTCTATAGCAACTAAAGGAGGCTGACACATGCACTTCGTGGGCTGAATGTCCTGCGGGGCTCTCGCGTCGACCTTCCACGGCTTAGGCGGGATCAGCTCCACCAAGACCAGCGAGCCGTCCTCGTCTAGCTTTGGAACTAGAACAACATGGCATAATGTTACCTGGTTAAAAAAAAAACTATATAGGTAATAGGAAAGGAGTCCACACGCTTAATGTGCGGTGAAAACAATGACCACTGGGGCGGCAGATTGCTAATGCTTAGCGACAAGAATCTCATTAAAGGTCAAATAACTTTCATTGATAAAGATGTGCATGTTGTAAGTTTTGTGTGTTCTACTTTCTTTGGACCTATAAGGTCATGACTCATATTCGAATTATTAAGTCAAAGGTCACATTTTATATACATTTTTTGTCACTCAAGGGTGTCGATCCGGTGGATGGAAAGGGGGCATTCGAATGTAGAAGCATGTGTCGTTAATTGTTAGTGTCAGAACTACTTGAACCAGTTGATAAAAGAGATACTAGTGTAAAGCTGAGTCGCACCTAACCTCTCCTGGCTGAAGCTGTCTGGGTGACGTACATTATAATGGAGCAGTCCAATTTCAAACCGTGCGTGGCGCATCGTAGAACGCTGGAGACCGTACACCTAGTAAAAACCCCGCGTTCGGACAGCTCCTGTCTTTTGTTACACATAGCTCTTCACTCGCTTGACGTTCAGCTTTCACAGTCTGACACAATTACATAGATAATCGTATCTATGGGTCCCTTCAATGAAAGCAAAAACATAATTCATTTTCTGATGCTGCGCGCAAGGACAAACTCTTTGTCTCACCCAGAACACGGGAGCGTGTAAGATCATACATACATATGACGCAATTTGTAATGAGTAAAGTTGTATAACGTGTTCTTGAACCTGCAGCAAGGGTCTTCAACATCTTGTACAAACTTGCCGCCCTGATGTTTACAGATGTTGCGGCAGGCCTTGTGCGGGTTCTCCTCTGGGTTCATTGGATCCTGTTAGGCGTGATCACATGCTATGGTCAAGGGTTGTCCTGGAATTTTGCAAATGTATAAAACAAACGATTTGGCAAAATATCCATACATGTTACTAGTACTAATTTCTCACGATTTCATCATAAACGAATGATGATAAGTTATTGGATATTACATGTAATGGAGATTAACTGCCTTTAGGTTAGCAGATCTTTCGGTTGGCAAGACAGTATCCGTGGGCCGTGAGTGTCCCCGGGTTGGTCCTGGGCACTGTTTCATCCATGGACACTGTCTTGTCAACCGAAAGACCAGCATCTTTACCTTACTTAGCCAAGTTCTTCTTATCTTCCAGTTAGCAGAGGGCACGGTGAAACATGTGGGCCAATGATAATAAACCTTGCCAACACGAAACGTTGCCTGGACTAATCTGAAACTTATCAGGACTTACCTGAAACTGTTTTTTTTTTCTTTTGTATTTCAAACAAGTATGTTCACCGTAATTGTCCTATGTCAACTATATGTTTATTTAGCGGATGTTCCGTGTAAGAAATCACGAAATCGCCGGCATACCCGCGCGTGGGGCCGTGGCGGGTTCTAGCCCGTGGCCGTGGTGTTGACGCGTGCGGGGCGTCGTCTCGGGGTCGTGTATAACATCATGAAATCGCCGGCATACGCACCCAGGCGCGTGGGGTCGTGGCGGGCCCGAGGCCGTGGCGTTGCCGTGTGGGACGTCGTCTCGGATTGGTGGTACTACACTTACTACAGTAAACTACACTAACTACAGCCCAAAATCTTGTAGTCGGTTTCTTTTTGCCCTCTGAGCACACGCTAATACACTTACTACATCGATCTACAGCCAGGCTGTAGTAGGTGTAGTTGGGATTTTTGGTACTACACTTACTACAGAAACTACACTAACCACAGCCCAAAATCTTGCAGCGGAACTGTACATGTCCCCACAGCGCTAATTTTGAACCGGTGGGTATGATTCCTCCAGCCGCCAAATAACACGGTTTTACACTACCCCGACACCTTGCATCTCACCGCAGCGGTGAAAGGCCTGCTACTGTCTCGGACTAAGCCCGACACGGCCCCACGCGCCTGGGTGCGTATGCCGGCGATTTCGTGATGTCTTACACAGAACAACCGCCGTTTATTTGTTAGACTTTTCTTGAGACCTGTCTTAAAATCTAATCATGTTTGTTTTGTTCCCGTTCCCATTTGAACCTAATTTTGTTCAGTGGTGCGATTGATTTGACATGTCAATTTGCTTAAGTGCGGTACCATTATATACTGTATTGTGTTGTATGAAAGAGCGAGACACGTTTCGGTGCACTCAGGTACACAGACTTAATCTTCTCTTTTAAATACTCATGATGCTGTCTCGAAAAATATGACGTGAGATCATGACCATCGCAAAACATCTTACTCTGCTAAAACACTGTTTTAAAGTCCTTGCTTAGCTCACTGGTAACTGCGCTCTAGATGACTTTTGTCCAACATGTCAACATACACTCTGTATCAATTCAACTGTTTTACTGAAAAGTTGCGATGTTCTGCTACAGTCAGGTCGTAGATTCTATGTCATGGGCGACACAAGGATCTAGCGTTATGATCACCTTGTAGATGACAAAGCTGTAAGCTTCCCTGCAGATAAGATTGATTCCCAAGCTCAGAGCGGTGGCTTCACGGAGAGTTAACCGCAGGACTTCCACACTTCTCTGTTCCATCTTCACTCTGCACGATACACGGGGGATTCCTGAGTCAGTGCAGACACAAACTAGAGTTCCAAGACCTCATATCTTCGTCAAATAATTGTACCGAATGATGCAAGTACCGAATTCCCGCCATTTACCAATATGGCATTACATAGCCGTTTTGCCAACAATCATTCAATTTAAGTCTTTATTTGCTTTAATGATATTTAGTAATATTCCCCTCTTTTCCAGTGGCTTAACATGCCAAATGTTTCAAAGTCCTCTGATGGAATGGCAAGGTAATAAGATACGCAATAAAACTGTAACTCAAGCAACTGGATAGATTTTCGAAACACAGTGAATTAATATTGGACACACGCACACACACACACACAAACACACGCACTCTCTCCCTCTCTCACACACACACACAAATACTCACACACACACATACACAAAAAAACTCTTTCTCTCTCTCACACACACACAAACACACACACAAACATACACACACTCACTCACTGTTTTAATATAACCTTGACCTCTGTGATGAGGGATAATTGTGGTGTGAACGAGGACAAGTCTAACTGGTGGACATAGCTGTATGGTCATTCGTATGCCTCCATGCATCATTCTTATCAAATCTTCAGTCAGACATCCCAAAAAAAAATGAGAAGAAAAAGATGGCGACTCGAGAAGAAGTCGTAAAATTCCCCTGCAGCGCCACCACAATAATTCCCTTTGAATATTCCATGAGCCACTCGGAGTGTTGCCATATGCAGCACTGGCCTTCAATCCTCATGTGCACATCTGGAGAAACATCATAGTACATGGCACACACAGACGTACAGACTTTCCAACGGACCTGTAAAGTCAATGTGCATGCTAGTATGGTAAAATTAACGCAAAATATGAATGTTTTGTCACTGTACTTATTTCCACTTGACGGATTATCATTTTCTGCCTTCCTTCTTTGCTACCTTGCCCCCCCCCCCCAACGACCTGGATGTCAAGGGACTAGGTAGGTAGGTATGCATTCCTTCCTTCCTACCCGTCTGTAGGAAATATGATTTGTTATTCAGGCCATAAATTGGCACTTCTAGTCAACGCCCAGAAAGGGCAGTGTGATTATGGTAGGGCGGCAGAACCAAACTTGCAGACAAAATATATCCAAAAAACAATCCAGTAACATTTACAATGAATCTTTAGCAAAAAAGGTGTTTGCTAAGTAGTAAAAGCATGTATGCATAAATAACAATAGCGTTATTTCCCTTTTTTGCTGTTAATGTACAGGTTAATTTACCCTAAAAAAAGTCATGGATTCGTCCTTGTTTTTATAAAGTCTGTTTGGGCGTTGCGCAGATCCGAGCCTTGACAACAGACGTATTAGGAGAAGCGCAGAGCGCCTCGTCTGCGGTGCCACTGCTCCGCACAGCGACAGCTTAATTATCTTTGCCTTTCTGGATTTAACATCTATAGGGGAAGAAAGGCACGAAAAAAGTACGTTAACCGGGCCGGATATATAAGTTATCCGGCCCTGTCGCATCTGCTTCCGTAAACTCGGAAGAACGCGCCCGTTGGAAGGCTTTCCGAAACGGTGTTCTCGTCAGGTTCACCTGTTGCAGTACGCTTGAAAGGTAGGAACTGCTGTCATTATGAAGAAGAAAAAAAAAACTGTTATAAGAATAAGATTAGTTGGCTGTACCCTACGATGACCATCGTTACTATTAGATTTGACAAGGTCTTAGCCTCCTTACGGGGCTTAAATGTCCGGCTTCTGGAGAGGAGGAGGAGGCTATAGTTTATACACTCCTGAACAGGTGTATCTCCAAATGAATCGGTAACTACATACTAGAGTTCTTGTGTATACCTTTATACCCTCCGCATCACACACGTAGATTACAAACGATCTGTAATGTGGGTTACGGGCCAACATTTCAAACTGATGAGTGATATAACACGTTGGGTGTGTTCGAAACAGACACATGACTGCTGTTAAAAGTAATTGGGCTCGACAGGCTCTCCTCGAGAAGAGGCCAGGGGTCGAGCTACTCATAGAAATTATTTTACTGTACAAAATATTCAACGTCTTCACAAAACAGTTTTAAACATAAAATTTTAGATCGACTATAAGAGTTACCACGGTCCCCGGGTACTATTTTGTCTTTTTTTACCGACATAAAATTGTTTAAAAAACGTATTTATGGTCATGGCGTACTACTCGTGTTGGATAATGACATGGCCATTGTTGGAGCCAATATTTGCGGGTGGGGTGTGCCTCCACCAGAGATGTATTATTTCTTTTAATAGGTTTTTTAATAGGTTGCACATGACTCAGTCTGTTTGCGATTTAGATGTGCCCCACCTAAAGGTTATTACCTTTCCATGATCAGCTCTAGCTAGCACGGATAGTGAAAGTTTATTGCAAATTCCTACCCGTAGGCTTATTGCAAGTACATGTACATGTATACGTAACACGGAGTGGACGGACAGACAATAATGAACAGTATAACATATTACTACTCTAGTCTTAACTACTGACACTTAATTCTATCTTATTTGGGTCCGAGACAGTGGAAGACGAATGATCCCACTTTTCCTGTAATATGTGGGTTTTGTGATGTTAAAGAGCAAGGCTGGACTATAAAACCACCCAATAAATTCAGCTAACGTAAACTCCCAGACCTCAGTCTGCTTCTGAATGCTGTGGTGTTCACATCAGTGAAGGGGCTCGCTGGCTAAGACAATTTACGAAGTATTGAAGTTACTTCAGCACATGTTTGAAATCATATAGTGTATAAAAGGAATCAAAGTATACATGTAGTTGCACATAAACAAGTCAGCTTTGTAGTACCTAACCAAGAGTATGAAGCAATTACAACACTGGCCTAGTAACACTGGCCTGCCATGCTCACTAGTAGAATGTCTCAGACATTGGCTGTCAGTATACAAATTACATTTCTACAGAGCCCTTGAGTCTATACTGGTTTCTTAGACTACCAAGTAGTCACCACAATTGTATAAGTCATACTTCTAGACACACAGCTATCAAAGCTAATTCAGCTCTGAGGAAAATATAGATACAATTCCAACTTTGAAGGGGTTGCTTTGACAGTTGAAAACACAATGTTATGATTTTCGGAAAGTTGCCTAGCAAAGTTACGTATTGTATTGATTACGTAGCATTGTTACACCTACATGTATCTGGGCTATTTTGTTGGTCTGACAATGTTTTCTTCAAAAACTAGTGAGAGAAATACAGGATTTTTCAAATCTTGAGACGTCAGTTAATATGCAAATGATTTCCTGTCGTCTGCTCTGATCCGATTCTATTGTTCTTTGAGTCAGACGGGTAGACATCCCCTACAGAGGATAATCCATTTATGATGTTGGGATGAGGGTTGGAGTCAATTTAGCTACTAACTCCCTGACAGAAGATAGTTTTTATAGGAGGAGAACCCTGGGTCCTGCTTTCTTGTCCTTTAAGAAAAGAGTAGTTTTCTTTTTGTCTGAAAACGTGGATGGAATATGGTGGCCTCTTCAAACAGCTCATTTCTTTCGTTGTCGTAGAAGGGCAACTTGACATAAAATGTGTTTCGTCTTCCACTTCGTTTGACATACAGTATTTACAAGTTCTTTGGCACACAGGTAAGTTCTTGTACCGCCCTTTCTCAATTTCAAGGGGATGGGCACCATTTATAATTTTGCAAATTGCAGAGCGTAAATCGTTTGTCCATGGTATAAGTTGTTTTGCATGTCTTATAAAACCTTAGCTTGCCAGTATCAATACTCAAATTGTGACAGAAAGTTTGAATATACATATTGGTAATTCTGGACCTTGAAATAGTACATACTGACTTGATATCACTGGATGAACTGCACAAATAGAACAGATAGGAGTTTCCACTATGGTCTAAATTTTCTTTTACACGTTGTTACAGAGCTCTTCTACGACTAGTTGTAATAGAGTTACGTTGAAACAAAAGAGCGTCAACTTGTATAATGAGTGTCTGTCATAATCCACCTGTAACAAGTGAATCACAGGCACAGATATATCTAGGTCTAGAGGGAATCTACCAAGTTCTGCTCTGGAGGCTAAATTACTACGCACAGTTTCTGAAAAGTCCAAGTATATTTTTACAAAATCGTTGTTGCGAAATTTCAATTGGAGAGCTGTAATCTATGGAATCAGGGCCCCAAATTTCGCATCCATACAAAAGAATTGGCTTGATACAAGAATCAAATATTCTTAGTAAACACTTTGGGGAAACAGATGAATGAATAAAAGATTTCAGGCTGTACATAGCTTTACGTGCTTTGAGTGAAAGTTGTTTTTTTTTTGCCTGGGAGAAACTGCACGACCATGTTATAGTCAGGCCGAGGTAGCAGTAGGAGGGAACTACGTCAAATATGTGTTGTCAAAATAAGAATACATGTTTTGGGAGGGACCGGCGAGATTTGTTAAAGATACTAACTTTTGTTTTCATTAAATAAAATTGGAGTTTCCATTCGGTACAAAAGGCGCTTAATCTATTAATAGCGCATTGCAAACCTTCATCTGATTCGGAAAATATGACAACATCGACTGCATAAAACAAGCACGAAACGAATAAATTATGTAGAGATGGTGGTTTACATTCAGCAATGTCGAGCACGTATACAAGGTCATTAATAAATAAACTAAACAATGTAAGGCTTAAATTGCAGCCCTGTCTAACTCTTTTTTTTTGTTACAAACGGTGGCGTTAGACCGGACGAGGGTTTTACAAACGGAGTCAAAAGCTTTTTTAAAGTCGACGAAACATGAGTAAAGGCGTTTGTTTTCGGAAAGGTATTTACTGAATAACAGGGTGTCCATGATGAGTAGGTTGTCGTTTGTGCCAAATCCTTTTCTAAACCAGGCCTGATTTGGAGATATATGTTTATGTTCATCAAGAAACGTGGTTAGGCGTGTGTTTAGTATTGAGGTTAATAACTTCGCAAGACAACTAGTAACTGATATCCCCCTGTAGTTACCAGGCTCGTCTTTTTTTCCGCCTTTATAGTGGCAACAATATGGCTGGTGCTCCATTGTCAGAACGATGTTTTAAAAGATCATCTGATATTGATACTGCTCTGAGCATGAAAAAAGATGAGAACTTTAGTCATGATATGTATCGACTCAGGTAAGAAGTAACATTATGAAACATAAATACCTTATTATTACCTTTTTCACAAAGAAGTATTGTATTATGAGACTTCGTTGAATTTTTAAACAAAGCACGCAGTTAGTTACAGTTGCACGCAAAATTACTCAACCCCCTTGCATTTTGGACATCACGGCAAATTGAGGAACATTACAACTGCAGACTATTACTAAATCATATTAAGTGATGACCATATATGTTATTGCAATCTGATACCATAGCAAAAGTCAAAATGTTTCTCATAGTTCATTTAGTAATTGCAACTTTTACACAAAAAGCAGGTTTCTAAATTATTCAGCCTACCTATTTATTTAAAAGCTGCAATGACCTGATGTAGACGTGAACGATAGCTTGTCACAAGCTTCCGGCAGTGCTCTTTGGGAATTTTGACCCATTTCTCTTGGTCAATGGTCTCTTGCTCAGCAATTTCCCGAGGTCTACGTGGTGCAGCAGCTTTCTTCAGATCCAATCAAAAAATTTCAAATGGGTTTAAGTCTGGAGACTGTGATGGCCACTCAAGTACTTTCCAGGTTCTTTCTATGACCAAACCTTTGTGGATGTCGATGTGTGCTTGGGGTTATTGTCATGCAATGTATATTTATATATCAGTATCAATTATTTCACAATTGTATGTGAAGAGTTATATTTTTTGTGATCAGTCTTTGAAGAAATCCGTTTTTTTTCTTCTCCCTGCCAAATCAAGTACGCGAAAGTTTACTGTACAGTTAGCGCTACTATCAACACTATCCATCAAAAATGTTTTCTGTAGTACTTCTTCATCCCGTTGAAACAGTCTCTAAGGTATGTCATAATCCATGATGAATGGCAAGAAATGTAATCATTGCAGACTTCTTTCGTCACGGTGTCTTTAGTCCAGTAACAGGCAATCTAACGAAATGATGATTAAAGAAATCGGATTTAAAATTACACCGTCACGGTGGTACCATGCATTTATATATTTATATATTTATATATTTATATATTTATATATTTATATATTTATATATTTATATATTTATATATTTATATATTTATATATTTATATATTTATATATTTATATATTTATATATTTATATATTTATATAAATATATATATAAATATATATATATATATATAAATATATATATATATATATATATTTATATATATATATATATATATATATATATATATATATATATATATATATATATATATATATATATATATATATATATATATATATATATATATATATATATATATATATATATATATATATATATATATATATATATATATATATATATATATATAAACAAAAATTATCGACGCCATGCCATTTGGTATATAAGAGACGCCGCTACCAAATGGCAGGGCGTCGATAATTTTTGTTTCCGTAATCTATTGTCCTTTTATCCTTGTACTTACTTGCCCCCTCTCTTTTTTAAGAACGCATTATAAAAAATCTTCTCAAGTACTATGGTGTTTTATTTAGAAAACTTATTTGAACTTATCGGCCGACAATTACATGATTTGTTCATATGGGGCTAAATGTTCCGTCATATTTCCTTTAATTACGAAAAGTGTCAGGTGGACATTTGAAACGTCTGAAAATGCGATAATCCAGTGGTATATCAATTACAATTTTATTCTTCCTAATGATTAGCTAAACTGCACGATTCAACGGATTCAACCCCGAGTTTTTTTGTCCATAGCCTTCCCCCTGAACAGATTTTTCTCCGTGACCTCGTCCACCCAACGCACCAGCCCTCCCCCGCTAAATATCCTATGAACCCCTATGACGTCAAGAAGTCTGTTTGGGCATTGCGCAGATACGAGTCTTGACAACAGACGTGAGGAGAAGCACAGAGCGCCGCGTCTGGGGTGCCGCTGCTCCGTACAGCGAGAGCTTTTATTTTTGCCTTTCTGGATCTAACACCTATAGGGGAAGAAAATAAACTGTGCTGGTGTTAACTGTTTGGGCTCAGTCCACAACTGACTGGCATGCCGTGCACATGGTTGCTGGAGCTGGGCTAAGACACATGAAAAATCGAATAAGTCTGTTTCCTCTTAAAAGGCATAGAATAAAATAAAGCCCAGCCTACAGGGACACAGCCTTGTAGGGAAATATCATTTGATGCTAGCAGGAATTCTGGTCTTGCAGATCAGTGATGACGGTAGTTCTTATATACGAACAACAACCCAACTAACTAAACATCAATGAAATTGACATTTATCTAACTCAGCTCCAATTTTGATCCGGTGGGCATGCTGCCTCCGGCTGCCAAATGACACGGTTTAACACTACCCCGTCACCTTGCATCTCACGGCAGTGGTGAAAGGCCTGCTACTGTCTCGGACTAGGGCCCGACACGGCCCCACGCGCCTGGGTGCGTATGCCGGCGATTTCGTGATGTCTTACACGGAACAACCGCCGTTTATGTGTTAGACTTTTTTGAGACCTGTCTTAAAATCTAACAATGTTTGTTTTGTTCCCGTTCCCATTTGAACCTAATTTTGTTCAGTGCTGCGATTGATACATGTCAATTTGCTTAAGTGCGGTACCATTATATACTGTATTGTGTTGTATGAAAGAGCGAGACATAATTGGGTGCGCTCAGGTACATAAACTTAATCTTCTCTTTTAAATATTCATGTTGCTGTCTTGAAAAATATATAACGTGTGATCATGAACATCGCAAACATCTTACTGTGCTAAAACACTGTTTTTAACGTAAAAACATGATCGTACCGGTATCTACGATATATAATATAGATGATTTTTGCCCAACATGTCAACATTCACTCTGTATCAAGTCAATTGTTTTGGATACAGGAGGGGATTCTTGAGTCAGTGCAGGCACAAACTAGAGTTCCAAGACCTCATATCTTCGCCAAATAATTGACCGAATGGTGCAAGTACCAAATTCACGCCATTTACCAATATGACATTACTTTTTTGCCAACAAGTATTCAATTTAAGTCTTAATTTGTTTTAATAATATGTATCAATAACCCCCTCTTTCCCAGTGGCTTAACATACCAAATGTTATAAAGTCCTCTGATGGAATGTCAATTATAAAGTCCTCTGATGGAATGTCAAGGTAATAAGATACGCAATAAAACTGTAACTCAAGCAACTGGATAGATTTTCGAAACACAGTGAATCAATATTAAACACACACACAAACACACACAAAAACTCAGGCGCTCTCTCTGTTTCTCTCTCTCACACACAAACACTCACACACACACAAAAAAAGGAACACTCCCTCTCACACATAAACACACTCACACACACACAAACACTCAAACGCACACATACACACACAAATACACACACACACACACACACACAAATACACACACACACTGTTGTAATATAACCTTAAGCGCTGTGATGACGTGAGGGATAATTGTGGTGTGAACGAGCACAAGTCTAACTGGCGGACGTAGCTGTATGGTTATTCGTATGCCTCAATGCATCATTCTTATCAAATCATCTCGGACATCCCGAAAAATAAAATGATAAGAAAAAGATGGCAACTCGAGAAGTCAAGGTTATTTCTAGCACACAGAACATCCAAGGTTATTTTTAGCACATCGAAGATCCAATTGTTTACACCACAGCATTTGGTGGTGGCAGCGTCATGGTATGGGGAGGCATTACCTCCAGGGGAAAGACAAGCCTTGTCATTGTACCAGGAACCCTCAATGCAGAAAGATATCGTGACACAGTACTTGATCCGGTGGCCATCCCTTTCCTTCATAACATGGGGCCGACTGCCTTGCTGCAAGATGATAACGCCCGCCCACACCGGGGAGGGATAATCGCAGACCATCTCCAGCATGCAGGTGTAGAGAGGAAGGAGTGGCCCTCTAAGAGCCCGGACCTGGACCCCATCGAACATCTATGGGATCAGCTTGGGCGAGCTGTCCGTGCAAGAGTGACCGAGAGAACAACGCTAGCTGACCTAGGACGACTGCTGGTGGAGGAATGGGACGCTATCCCACAGCATCGCATTGCGCGACTGGTGACGAGTATGAGGAGGAGGTGCCGTGCTGTAGTGACAGCGCGTGGCTGGGCCACCCGTTACTAAGACTCCTTGCTAACCCGTTACTAAGATACAGATTGTTGGTTTTGATATAGAATAAACTTAGCTTTCATAAATATGTCTTGTTTATTCTTGTTGATTTTTCACAATACCCTCGTACAGAAGTCAATACCAACAGAAGAATATGTACGGAATAGCATGTTTGACTATAGTAAGGTAATCTGGGCACTTTATTTCTTCGACCCACTCACTTTAGCAGGCCTGATGCTCGTTTCATGAACTCGCAATCACAATAAGTTTGGTATCATGGGAAAGAATCAAATAAGCTTTTAAAAGATATGTAATACATTGAAATCGGTAAAAAGATAACGGAAATATGATAGACCAAAGTCAAGTTTCCGAACTTTTTGTGCGTAGTTTACATCATTAATCGTGGATATTTTCGGCGTTAATTAGGGCGGTAATCACAATACGAAGGCCAATTGTTAATAAGATATAAAGGAACACATAGCAATACGAGTTTATATCAACCCCCATGACATTCTTTTTGTAATCTAACTTTTGTCAGGCCTTGTCAGGCACACCGTATTAGGCCATAGGCTGAGGTTGTTTAACTTGACTAATTAGAAAATAGAGGGCCATCTGGAGAATTCGGTAGAATACTGAAAGCTTTTTGATGCGCACGGGACTAGTGGGTACTTTATCGTATACTGTAAAAATATTCATTTTTGACTTTTTAACTTCCTAAAATTATCATCTATTGGAAAATAACTCCCCCCTATGGAGTTTAGGACTCCTTTAATGTGTTCAGTTTAGGTATATTTTTCCAACACACGGTTGGCGACATAACGAAAAGGGGACATAATTGAAAACCTGACAAAAACACCTAAACACGTCAAAAACAAGCCGGACTTATTCTCCAAGCAGAGGTTTTGGTCGGGGGGTAGTAGTGGCCGGGGTTTTTAACATTGCCTCCCGCAACGTTAAAAAACCCCGGCTACTACTACCCCCCGACCAAAACCTCTGCTTGGAGAATAAGCCGGACCCATTCCTCAGCTTGGAGAGTACACTTCACCAAAACTGCAACACTACTTGGTATGGAAAAGTCACATGCACCATGTATTTCAAAATGTGTATGATATGGAATACAGATTTATTCTATTCATATATATTGACTGTACCATTTCATCAGCACTTTCAATATTTTTTCGTGACCTGTTATAACATATATCAGCACACTAGACACATATACTAGTCCTGTACCACCAAATAATTTTAACCCTATCTAGACTGGACTCACCCCCCCCCCCCCCAAACACACACACACACACACATAACTTCCAAACGGTATGGTGCATGATCAAATTTGCAGGGGGTGATAAGAATTCGTATATTAATCACTGTCCATAATAAGCCTTGATTATTTTTCAAAGATAATGTGTTTGTTATTACTCCTGGACGATCTTTAGCTCTATATATGAACTGGATGTGCATGATACAACTACTCTATAGCCAGGGTATATGGTTATTACAGCACGAGAGTAACAACAAACAAAGTAGAGATATGGATCAGCTCGAAAGTCGACGCATTTCGGGTGGCAGGGCCTCTCAGTGCCTGAGTATTTCATTTCTGCACAAAATCAACCACGATCCAGCCTTACGTCCGAGTATTCCTGTCAAGATTCCATTGCAGCTTTACCTTAGGTAAGTCCAGTTACTCACTTGCCGTAGCATGTCATGCATTGATGCTGCGCGTTACCTCTACAATCAAATCATGATATCTTAAGCTGCTATCTCTGATAACTGCATCTGAAATAACGTAAGTACTGCAATCGTCGAAGAAAGGCTGGTACATTTGTACTTGTGTACTATTCTATACTCAGAAAACCTACGAGCCTTATTTGTATATCAAATGAGAACATAGTCTAATTCCATAGACGGCATCAAATAACGGGAATCTTTTATTTGGGAAGTTCGTACTATGAAAATATGAACAGAGTTAACATAAACTCTATAAATCAGTATCTCATTCGTGAAGTTGATGAGGAAATGCCAGTGCAATAAGACAAAATTTCTCAACGAAAGCAGGCAGGCATGAAACTCTAGTATGACAAATAAGTTTTTTTCCTGTTGCATAAGATTTACGTTGAGGCCGCATCCATGATTGTTTAGTATATCCGGTCGCTCAGTTCCGGAGTTCATTAAAAGCTCGGATACTTTCCACTCTTCCACGGGGTATACCAGGGCGGATCCATAATATCATAATATCTTGTTTGTGACCATTGATACTGCATTGTTATTCATAAAAACACTACTCGGGTTTTGGTTCACTACCTATTTACGCAAGGGAAATCAACAAAATCCCAAACCGTTCCCATTAACTCAATTGGTAATACTATTGTTAGTGAAATTGAGTTAATGCACATCATATCGTCACCTATTTAAGCCGAATGAATGAAAAGGAAAATACATCGAGATTTCAACCAAAAAATACATCGGCACTGCAAAAAGTCTCGTGAATGATTATGTTCGTCTAAAGTCAGTATCGCGCTTTCTCTGAAGTTCATTGTGCATCTAAAGATACACGTCCGTAGGCAGAATCTGTTACCTCCATTAAAAATGGAAAACTAGTTTTAGATGTGTCTGTATCTGTGTGTGTGTTTGTGTTTCCGCACTACTGTAGTCAGCATAATTTATATAGGTTATGGTAAGTGGAGCATCAGCAGATACCAATTATGCAAATGAATTCCAAATTTGCATTATTAATGAAAAAGCACCATAATTCACCAAAGTGGAAAATGATAGGACAATCGATATCACAACATGTGTAAGTTAGATAAGCGTGTTTATGACGAAGCAAATATTGTTTAAATGTGTAAGTCATCTGCATTAACAGAATAGCCATCTGCATAAACAGAATAGGTCTCCGAACAGTTGTTTGGCGTGTTTCATTTCTTTGTTTGGGAGACAATCAAGAGCCAGAAGCAATGTAGGGGTTCGGGTTCCTCAGCCCCCTGGATATTTGGAATTTCCTATCTGAAAGGTCAAATATTTGTGGTAGACCAAAATTTACCCTGAAAATGAGGAACACTTAATCAAATGTAAACAAGAGTGTATAAAAACAATCATCCTCCGAAGGAGATGAAAATGGATACGGCACGTGTTGTGGAATGATCCAAATGACAAAGCAAGAGTAGCAATGAACTGGACCCCGGAAGGGAGGAGAAAACAAGGCAGACCAAAAAACACATGGCGACGAACAATGGCAGGTGAACTGGAGTACTTTGGCCATACTTAGAATAGTAACCAGAGGGTTGCACAGGACAGACAGAGCTGGCGAACTTTGGCTGCTGCCCTACATGCCAGGAGGCATAAAGGACAGTAAGTAAGTAAGTAAAATATACCCTTTGACCGCATATCGATTTTTGGATGGTGTCTTGTACCATTTGAAATATGCGTCATCCAATCGCGAGTGGATACGTCAATTAGTTATTGATACAACGGAAACCAGAACAATCGATCGATACAAGTGACAAAGGGTCGTTCAGTCGACTGTTATAAGATTTATCATAGCAGAAGCAGCAGCTAAAGGGGTAAGTAAAAAGAGATATTAGGTCTTCCGCTTACCACTTTTAGACAAATGATGGTCACCATACAACCAAAGGTCCTGTACAACAAAATCACATTCCAGTCAGAGATCTACAACTACCAAACACGCTCAACTAGAACAAACACAATCAGACTTCCAAAACCAAAGCCCAAAAAAGGTGTCGAACAAAACTTGCGATAATTAGGAAATAATTGGACCGTAATTATTGCTTTTAAGGAGCTATGTTATTTTTGTCCTCTACTGTCACTTCGTATGTCTTTGCATGTTTTGACTGTTATTTGCAAATATGAATTACCACAGGAAGAATATCCTCTTATGAGGCTAATTGTGCATCTAAATAAATCTAAAAAAATATCTATATCAGCATAACAGAGGCATAATCGGTAATAACATTACAGTTTCTCTTTTTTTTGCCACACGCCATGTTATTTTGATAAAATGGGACGTTTCGAAGATGAATTTTTTGTAACACGGATATCTGCAACAATTCTCACCTCCTTGAAAATAACAACTCCCTTAAGGTCACAACGATGGTGGATGATATCTTGACATGTTGTTTATCATATTGTCTCTTTGCTCTACTTAGATTCAAATATGAAGTAATTGAAAATGATTAAGTGGGTCAAGCGATAACGTATCGTCATATTATCAAGATGCTAAATAAGATATGAGGAATCAGTCGATGAAAACTCTACAGGAAAGTACGAGTCAGGAAGTAGTCTTGTTAAAGGTTTTTCTACATTTCTATCGAGCATATATGACGGCAAATGATATCCTGGTAAACATAAAAGTCGTGCGATATCAGGAAAGTACAAAGAATATGACCGTATTTTACTTTATACTAATTTAATCTTACATTGATGCATTCAATTTTTGGCGACACTTCAAGAACAAGGCAATTTTCTCCCCTTTAACCACAGGGAACCTCTGGTGTGACAATGAAGTTATCGTCTCGGCAGATTCTTAAAAGGGTACCGATAACGATATTAGCGGCATTTCTCTTGGTGAGTGTATCTGTATTCCATATAATCCCCATATATTTAGTTAGAACTAGATTATTACGAACGTCATTACGAACGGCAATAGATCATACAGTGTACATATCGTTATGTTCATGGATGATAAAAGTAAAAGGACTATCGATATTTCAAGACAAAATCATAAGAATGTCTAAAGGTTCCAAAATTTGAAAGTGTGAAAGAGAAGAAATGAGTCCGAAAAGTCGCAGAAGGATAGTTATGATATTTGGCATTTGATATTTGCCTACTCAGTATTTGCTTTGGAATTACGCACAAGCACTGGCATGAGGTTATCGGGGTTAAGTTAAAATTTACATGCACTTTTCTATTGGTTTTCAAAAGGAAATTACAAAAGAAAATGATATTCAGAATAAGGGCATACATGGGTCTCTAAATACAAGTCAAAAACGGAACAATGTGTATAAGTTTACTACATATACACTTACAGAAAATCATAGCATCCCTAAAATATATACTAGCATTTGCCACCAATCATAATTCTTTAAGTATCAAATTATATTATTTCCTTACATCTATATCACTACATGTGAGGGCTTGGGTGTGGACTTGATCCCCTGGGCCTGCGCATGGGTTTTTTAGGTGAGAGACGGTGTGCGCATAACTGTTCCCACCCTTTACACCCGGGGTTCATCTGCCATAGCCTAGTAAACTGGGACGGTGACAGCGAGGTCCTCGGGTCGTAGATGGATTGAGAATCGGGCTCCATCTACCCGACGGGGACCCTCCATCACTGCATAATTGCTAGTACATCTATTCATATAAAATTTAATGAAATAGTTCTCACAAACTTGGGAGAGTCGTTCACGCAGAGTAGTGGATACTACTTGAAAAGTCTGACCGTTTCGAAAATCATATCTAGTTGCTTGAGTATCAGATTCTGTTATTCGATGTATCTTACTACCTGGATGTCTAACCTTCAGCGACGTGTGACAAACTTGCCTTTTTTCTCACAGGTCAGCACCTTAAGATGGGACATCACTCTTCGTCACTCGAATTCATCTCAACCGAAACCGAAGAAAAAGGTTTGAAAATTCGTTACCGCCATCTGTATAAGTAGCTTAGTGATGCACAGTTTTAATTCAATCTTGGTTAGTATCATTAAATGTTTATCGCTATCTTTTCCACGATCTGCTTGAATTAACCTTCCCTATCCGACCCATACACGTTACCTAATGAGACGTCAAGACTAAAACTTACACTAGGTAAAATAATGGATTAAACCAATGTCATGAGATGGCAGCGTACATAGAGCTTATACAAAATCGTGGCTATCAATTTAAAGGTGATTGATATTACGTAGGACACAAGACTTCGTTAACAAATTAAGGCTTGTAGTGTGGCCTAATGTGCTTAATACCCTTTTAGCCTATGTTTAATTTTTAGCTTAATACCATTTTTTTTTAAGAAATAGCAATGTCCTTACAACATTTTAGTCTACGACGCTATTCATTGTGGGGACAGTTAGTTTGTTTTCACTGTATATTGCATGTCAGTTGCCAAGTGTCGCATGTGACATCTTTGATATGATATTACGATGATTTGATAATTCAGATGATCTTGAATATGCCACAAGATGGAAACAAGGGTATGTTACATACTGACCTACTGGTGTTGGGCCGGCTTTGATATTTTGATGAGGAAACTATTATAAGTTGTAATCCATGACGTAGCCACCACCCTCCCCTGTTTCACACTACAGTATAACGGAAATATGATAATACATAGCAAATTTCTGTCTTCGTCATAGGTCCTCACTGTGACGTCACTAGGAACATGGCGCACTTCGAATCAGAGCATTAACCTTGACTGGGTTACTGATCCGAAGTACACCTCTGTCAAAATCATCAACTCAAAACTCACGTATCTCGTTGGGGACACTCTTTTCCTTGAGGTCATAGCAAGGGGCGGCAACAAACGACGCAAGGTGTATGGTGGTGACTACCTTAGAGCAGTTTTACGCGACGAGGCTCAAAAGGCCAGTACAACGGGTAGGGTGCGGGACCACGGAAATGGTCGGTACACCGTCAGTTTTCTTCTCAGTTTCCCGGGGAGGGTGACGCCTGAGTTACAACTCATCCACCCCAGCGAAGCGGTACAGCTTCTGAAGGAACTTAGAGAGATTCCAAACAAGAGGAGTTGGTCCTGTGTCTTCGAAGGGAAACAAGGTCAGCACGTTACAAAGACATGTACGCTTCTTCCAAACCAGTTTCTCTCGTTCTCAAGTCAATGCGACTTCTCGGTGTTGAACACGAGCCGAACATGGTTCTGCGAAAAACCGGAGTTGACAGCCTGTAACAATATCACACAGTGCAGATCCGCTCAAGATACTGTTGATAGACTACTGACTTCTGATGAAGAGCGACAACTTTTCGACAGGTATGTAATATAATAACGATGACGTTTATATTAAGGTATAGCATTCCCCTCATAGCAGAGCAGAATCATTGTCGAGCAAACCATTCATTTACCTCTGCTCATGAAACGTAATCGTCATAATTGTCGAATTTAGATTGAAATAAAGTTGACATCGGTACAATGGCTTAAGTAGGGGGTTTGTCTTGCATTCGGTAGGTCGTGAGTTTTATTTCCGGTCCATTATATCAAAGTATTTAAACATGATAGTAGACACTGCTTTCACTGCTTAGCACTTAGCATTATGAAAAGAGTATGGTAGTCACACACGCACCACTACCAGTGGACTTGCCCCCTGTTGTAGTGAGATCAACCTCTTTATTTTCTACGTAAAGGAAGCCAAAAGGTATGGTCGGGAATCCTACTATGCTATGCCAAATATACCAAAAAGTATAGTGTCCATCGAAATTACATTAGTCCGTCATAATTCACCGCTATATCATTAATTTGAAAATCGCGGCATACGCCGCCGCCCGGTGACCTCGGTTTACCTCTACTGCCTCGTGACCCCGCGTGACGACCACATGACGTCACAAGTCTTGCATTCAGTGGGAGCGTGGATATCAAAGTCGTCAGAGTCTTCATTACAGGTTTGCGATAGCAAAACCTGTTCTGTTTTTGCATCCAAGGAAGGGGGCGGCCATGTTGGATGTGATCATTTTATTGGGAGGGGTGTTTTTTTCGCTAATGTTGGGTGTGACTATTTTGACGGAGGGGTGTTTTTCTTGCTAGTTTTCTTTTTTTTGTTTTCTTGCTAATTTTTTCTTGCTTTGGGTTGGGTGTGACCATTTTTACTGGAGGGATGTTTTTTTCACTAATGTGTGGGTGTGATAGATGGAAGTTATTAATGTGGTGGTGTTGTGACCTTGCCGTTGGCACAAATGGACACAAGGCCCACTGTACTAAAGGACGAGCAAGGTCCACTGAGCATCATGTTGTTGTGGTCTCGTCGAAAAGTAAGGGACGACAAGATCCCCAACGATAGAGGTTTAATATAGATTTGTTATTTAATGTGATGTTGGATTAGAAAGTGTTGGAATTGATAATATTGGGGGGTGGTTTTTGTCGCTAATGTTGGTTCCCTATATTTTCTTAGTTTTGGGTTGGGTGTGACCATTTTGACCGGAGGGGTAGTTTTTGCCACTAATGTTAGGTGTAAGAGATGAATGCTATTAGTGTGGTGGTGTTGTGACCTTGCCGTTGGCACAAATGGACACAAGGCCCACTGTACTAAAGGACGAGCAAGGTCCACTGAGCATCATGTTGTTGTGGTCTCGTCGAAAAGTAAGGGACGACAAGATCCCCAACGATAGAGGTTTAATATAGATTTGTTATTTAATGTGATGTTGGATTAGAAAGTGTTGGAATTGATAATATTGGGGGGTGGTTTTTGTCGCTAATGTTGGTTCCCTATATTTTCTTAGTTTTGGGTTGGGTGTGACCATTTTGACCGGAGGGGTAGTTTTTGCCACTAATGTTAGGTGTAAGAGATGAATGTTATTAGTGTGGTGGTGTTGTGACCTTGTCGTTGGCACAAATGGACACAAGGCCCACTGTACTAAAGGACGAGCAAGGTCCACTGAGCATCATGTTGTTGTGGTCTCGTCGAAAAGTAAGGGACGACAAGATCCCCAACGATAGAGGTTTAATATAGATTTGTTATTTAATGTGATGTTGGATTAGAAAGTGTTGGAATTGATAATATTGGGGGGTGTTTTTTGTCGCTAATGTTGGTTCCCTATATTTTCTTAGTTTTGGGTTGGGTGTGACCATTTTGACCGGAGGGGTAGTTTTTGCCACTAATGTTAGGTGTAAGAGATGAATGTTATTAGTGTGGTGGTGTTGTGACCTTGCCGTTGGCACAAATGGACACAAGGCCCATTGTACTAAAGGACGAGCAAGGTCCACTGAGCATCATGTTGTTGTGATCTTGTCGAAAAGTAAGGGACGACAAGATCCCCAACGATAGAGGGTTAATATAGATTTGTTATTTAATGTGATGTTGGATTAGAAAGTGTTGTAATTGATAATATTGGGGGGTGTTTTTTGTCGCTAATGTTGGTTCCCTTTATTTTCTTAGTTTTGGGTTGGGTGTGACCATTTTGACCGGAGGGGTAGTTTTTGCCACTAATGTTAGGTGTAAGAGATGAATGTTATTAGTGTGGTGGTGTTGTGACCTTGCCGTTGGCACAAATGGACACAAGGCCCACTGTACTAAAGGACGAGCAAGGTCCACTGAGCATCATGTTGTTGTGGTCTCGTCGAAAAGAAAGGGACGACAAGATCCCCAACGATAGAGGGTTAGTATAGATTTGTTATTTAATGTGATGTTGGATTAGAAAGTGTTGTAATCAATAATATTAGGGTTGGTTTTTGTCGCTAATGTTGGTTTCCCATATTTTTCCTAGTTTTGGGTTAGGTGTGAGTGTGACCATTTTGACCGGAGGGGTGGTTTTTGCCACTTATGTTAGGTGTAAGAGATGAATGTTATTAGTGTGGTGGTGTTGTGACCTTGCCGTTGGCACAAATGGACACAAGGCCCACTGTACTAAAGGACGAGCAAGGTCCACTGAGCATCATGTTGTTGTGATCTTGTCGAAAAGTAAGGGACGACAAGATCCCCAACGAGAGGGTTAATATAGATTTGTTATTTAATGTGATGTTAAATTAGAAAGTGTAGGAGACGTGATCTTAAAGAACATGGCAGTTGTGGTCTTGTCAGAGATGTAGGGACGACAGCCACAAAAACCATGAACGATTAGTTTGTTTAATGGTGAGATGGCCAATTAGCTTTTGGAATAAAACTAAGTCAATTTTGAAATGGTGAATACTTAAGACCCTTTCCTTCTTACAATAAAGAATGGCCGATGTATAAACACGGTTTCTTTTAGATGCCGATTTGAAGACGAACACATCAAGGATAAAGAAATGACACAGAGACAAGGATTCCCGCATACTTACCAAGGGAGACGTAAACGTTATAACACTGACTGATTGTGACTTCATAATGTTGACTTACTACGATCCTTATTAATTACTGAATGTCTCTATTGCTCTCTTGACCTTAACTTCCTAGTTTTACAAATCTCTCGTCTCCTGTCTTACTCTGCTCACACAACATTGATTACTTTATCTCTTCGCTGCAGTTCACTTAAACAAATGAATAACCGTCAAAGAATTATAGCACAACAATAGCAGACTTATTCTAAAGTAACCGTTCCAAGTTTGGTAAGGAGTTGCACTGTAACTTCTTGGACGTAAGTGACGGAGTGAAATGTTACTGCAGCTTGCAATTGCATACACATTTGTATTGGGTTTCTACCATTCGTACATCCGGTTTGATTTGAACTGTCGTCGACGAGGTTAATCACCTGTATTTTCTTTCATAACGTTATACATGCAAAATCAGCTTCTAAAAGTTGCACACTAAAATAAACAACATAATAGACAATACGTATTCGTTTGAATCAAATAAAGTGGACAACATGTGCACGCCAGTGTGTGGATTCTCTAAATCGTGTCAGGTAATGTCTGGTTGTAACAGCACAATCATTGTAACACGGCTCTGATGCTGGTCCGGTAGTGGAAGGTCTCCGGCGACCTCCCCTGCTGCGGTGAGAGTCTGTGTGGGAATCGGCCAGATTGTTCCAGGCCTGGATTGTTCCTTCCCTAGTGCACGTGGATACCGGGTGCCCCGGATGACCTTGTAGTCCGGTATAGGTGACCTGTGCAGGGATCGAGAAAAAACATGCAGAAATATATCAACCCGAATGCTCTCTTCTTTGGTTCTTGTCGTCTCTGAAGACGGTAGACAGCTTCGGTCGATTTAACCTCTTGAACTATTGACTTGAATTAGACTATTCCAAAATCATGATTGGCTTTTCTTTCTCAAAGTAGTTGGCGGTGGCGTGTTAGTCATGTAGTTGCTAGGTCCTACAGCCACAGGGAAACAAAATTTAGAATGTATGTGACACTGATAAGCTGTTTGACATATTTCTTAGTACCTACGAATATGGCGTGTTATACTTACTTCAAGGTTTTGGAGTTCGATTAAAAAAATAGGGCTCGAAATTCGCATTTTAGTACAGGTAAAATTGTACTAATTTTATCTTTAGCTAGGAAAACAACATTTGGAGTTAAATATGCGTGAAACTGATAAGCAATTTCACAATTTTGGGTCCCTAGGAATTTGACCTCTTATCCTGTAACTAAGGTGAGTGAAGAGTGTACGTGTAGGGCTCAAAATCTGCATGGTAGCACAGGTAAAATTGGAGTTGTGCAGGTAGTTTTGACGGACTTTTACTAATTTAGGCCCCCATTCCGTTGAGTTATCTGTGAAATCTTTGGTCGCTCATAAAAGGTTGCTGACATTTGAGATTTTGGGTCGCCGTAGAGATTCCACTTGAGCACGTTTTCCAGGAGTTCGGCACTCTCACGGCGACCTGGCCAATTTTACGTTTTTTAATGGTATTTATCATATCTTCGAATTATTGTTTTATTAATTACAAATCTTTATAAGTATTCATAAATGTTTCTAACAAAAGGAAATATAAATACGAGAATACTATGTTTCAGAAGTTGTTCTGATCATTTGCAAACATTTGGAAAGTGACTGTCAAAAGAGATCATTTTTTTGAATTGATTTGAAATATAGATAGCCAGATAGGTTTATTTCATATTTCGAAATATTTCGAAATAAAGATATGGGTCATTTGCCCCCCGTAACCGTGTGGTGACTTGGAATGGGGCCCTTATGTCGCCGTGAGAGCGCGGCGAAAGCGCCGTCCAAGCGGAATGGGGGTATAACTAATACTTTAAGAATTGGACGAATGCGACGTATCCTTTTTTTCTACATTTGTAATTATGTTGAGCCCAACATACTGTTGGGCGCAATATATTGTGTTCGTATGGTTTCTTTCTCCTGTCAAATCTTGTTATCGACTCAGCTCGGTCGTCCCTGCACCAACTGAGCTGAAATTTGGTATACAGGTAGAGTGGGTAAATACCCTGGGAGTCTTTTTTTAATTTTTTCCATATTGACCTTGAAAGTGATTTTATTGAGGTTTTTCTGACCAAAAACGTACATTTTGGCCTCCTGTGCTCTGAAAATACATCCAAATGACCTGAAGTTTGCTATGGTGGTACATTGAACAAATATTTAAAGAATCCCATTCGCACTTTTGGCATACAATACTTCGAAATACGATTTTAGAGGGTGTTTGAGGAAGAAGATCGGCTATTTTCCTCATATGGGGTCACTGACCTTTAGGTCACATCTTTATTCATCTGGCCGGGTTGACTAATTCGGTCAGCCAATGAGAGAGCGCAGATTTATCAAGCTCAACCTGATTGGTTGAAATAGTCAATTTAATTAGGGGCACTACTAGTACTCTGACAGGTGCAGACACAACTTCACTACTCCCTGGCTCACATCCTTGTGTTGTAAGTTATTGTTGTGTCCTACTGAAGTTATGTAAGTGCAATTGAGAAGGTTCAAAACTTTTCTGGTGGTATTTTTCTTATTTTAACACTGCATGGAAACAAAGATTTCTACAAGTTTGCAAGCTTGGACACTATGGTAAAACCTGACATTTCCTCGCTATGTACACGAATTTTCTACCCCTCTGTCACCAAGATTGGACACTAGTGCGCACAATAGTGCACACAAAGTATCCAACGTTTCCCACCTTAGGAAACATCCCGTGTCGGGACGTTGACAATAACATTAACATTAACAATAGAGAGTTGTGAAGTGCGTGAAAATTCACGTTGAGCAAGGAGGCCCTTGCTTTGAGTAGTTGTTTAAAGTTTTTGGCTAAAAATGACGTAAACCTATCAGTAAGAATTTTCAACCTCCTTGCGTAAGCCCCTGTTACATGTCTACACTATCGGGCCGCGGGGAAGTCTTTAATATCGGCGCTGATCGATAGCGCATTAAACAAAATGTGTGGCGTAGCGTTGTACTAAAAAAATAATAGCATATGAATATGGGTGCCTGGAAGAGTCCATCCATGCATAGGGTTTCAAATTGGGAGAGATCCATTTCTGACTGGTCTTCAATTCAATTATTCATTCAAATACCAACATTGCAGACATACAACAAACGTTAGCCTCTATGCCACAGTCGCTTTTTGCGTGGGGCGGGAAATGGGCGAAACATGTTGCATTTGCTCCCGCAAATGTTGCCTTTCTAGTTTTTTATGGTTTTTACACGTGGACAAATGCGACGTATAATTTTTCGACATTTTTAATTTATCTTCAGCTAATTCTACATTTGTCGGGGGTTGAGGTTTTCAAACGTGGACAAATGAGATGTACTGGAATTAGTTTTGGAATTTTTACGTTTGTCAGGCGTAAAATTTTAATACGTGGATGATACATGCGACGTATTATTAATTCTAAATTAATTTGTCGGGGGGGGGGGGGTGGTGCACATACTTGACAAAAAGATGTACTAGAATTGCATTTCTACGTTTTTCGGGCATATGATTTATGGTTTTCATACGTGGACGATGGGACGTACTGTTTTTTGTACATTTGTACTTTTTCTCCAGTTAATGCTACATTTGTCGGGGGTGAGATGTACTGGAATTAGTTTTGGAATTTCTACATCTGTCAGGCGTATGATTTTCATACGTGGACGAGTGCGACGTATTATTCTTTTCTACATTTGTAGTTTTTCTACTGTAACAGTCTACCTTTGTCGGGGATGTAGATTTTTAAACGTGTACAAATAAGTTGTATTGGACTTAGTTCGTATACGTGGACATGCGACATACTAGAATTAGTTCTGGAATTTCAACGTTTGTATGGCACATGATTTTGAAACGTGGATGAATGCGACGTATTTCTAAATTCTAGGCTGCTAAGTTAAGATACCATGAACTAACTTGAAGGTAGTCTCCGTTACTCCGACTCTACCAAAAACGAATTGCTCATTTTTCATCAAACCTAAAAAGTTTCAATAACACTTTTAACAGCCATTCTGAATATCAAACATACGTCGAGATGGTTTCGAAAATCTCTACCTTGCCATGAAAGGTATCTAAAATGACCACGAAAGCGTAACGTTAACATAAAAACTGAAAAGACCTACCTGCACAAAAACAGAAACAGACGCCTCTTACCTTGGTTCTGTACAGATCGGCTCTGGTGTTATTTGTCCTTCCAGTCTCAGAATCTAAATTTCCATAGTCGAGTCCTGTCTGCGGAACGTGCAACAACTTTTCCTGCCTTGGAGATTAATGAACAAACGTCTGGTGTTGCTATTTTCAAACAGTCCATATTCTTCAGTCTCTTCTGGCCGTGCTTCCCCGTTGTTGTTTCCACTGCTGACATGGAGGTGATACATCCCTTCTTGCTCACCATGTTGTCACAACTTTCGATTAGAGGTTAGAAATCTCCATATTATCGCTAGAAATGAGTTGTTTTCTAACACAAGAAATGCCGTTTGTTCTCATACGTCTAGACACTGTGGCCACGGTACTAGACTGTGACGCCAACCAGACGAGTACCCTGTAACTGATACTCCCATGGGTGCATCCATGTTCCTGTGCCTGGAGAAGTCATTAAGCCTCGGAACAGGGCTTAAAATTGAAACCCAGTCAAAGTTTCCATCACAATGGCACCATACCAACTTTGCTAACATGTCATACCATTTGTGGTCTATATCTATATACTATATTGCCTAAAAGACCTAAAATTTAGTCAGAACAAGATGTAACATTGACGATGGATTAAGGGCAAGGGTAACGGATTAAGGGCTAGGGTTATGGATTAAGGTTATGGTGACGGATTAAGGGTAAGTATGACAGATTAAGGGAAAAGGTGACGGATTAGGTTATCGGGTGACAGATTAACGGCTATGGTGACGGATTAAGGGTTATGGCGACGGACTAGGGGCAAGGGTGACTGATTGAGGGCAACCACTGTGAGGGATCAAGGCTTTCGTGACAAAGTAAGGGTTATGGAGACGGATTAAGAGCAATGATGGCTGATGAAGGTCCAGGGCAACGGATTAAGGGCTAGGGTGACGGATTAAGGGATAAAGTGACAGATTAAGGGTAAGGATTGCGGATTAAGGGAAATAAGTATAGATTATGGGAAAGTGTAACGGATAAGGGCTAAGTTGATAAATTAAGGGTAAGGATGGCGGAGTAAGGGAAATGATTACAGATCAAGGCAAAGGGTAACGGGTTAAGGACTAAGGCGACGGATTAAGGGTAACGATGGCGGATTAAGGGAAATTATCACAGATTAAGGGCAAGGATGACAGATTAAAGAGGAATGATTACAGATTAAGTGAAAGGGTGATGGATTAAGGATTGTGGTGACGGATTAAGGGCAAAGGTCGCGGATTAAGGGCTATAATGATGGTTAAAGGGTGATGGTGACGGATTAAGAGCAAGGATGGCTGATGAAGGTCAAGGGCAACGGATTAAGGGCTAGGGTGACGGATTAAGGGATAAAGTGACAGATTAAGGGTAAGGATTGCGGATTAAGGGAAATAAGTACAGATTATGGGAAAGTGTAACGGATTAAGGGCTAAGTTGATGAATTAAGGGTAAGGATGGCGGATTAAGGGAAATGATTACAGATCAAGGCAAAGGGTAACGGATTAAGGACTAAGGCGACGGATTAAGGGTAAGAATGGTGGATTAAGGGAAATTATTACAGATTAAGGGCAAGGATGACGGATTAAAGAGGAATGATTACAGATTAAGTGAAAGGGTGACGGATTAAGGATTGTGGTGACGGATTAAGGGCAAAGGTCTCGGATTAAGGGCTATAATGATGGTTAAAGGGTGATGGTGACGGATTAAGAGCAAGGATGGCTGATGAAGGTCAAGGGCAACGGATTAAGGGCTAGGGTGACGGATTAAGGGATAAAGTGACAGATTAAGGGTAAGGATTGCGGATTAAGGGAAATAAATACAGATTATGAGAAAGGGTAACGGATTAAGGGCTAAGTTGATGAATTAAGGGTAAGGATGGCGGATTAAGGGAAATGATTACAGATCAAGGCAAAGGGTAACGGATTAAGGACTAAGGCGACGGATTAAGGGTAAGGATGGCGGATTAAGGGAAATTATTACAGATTAAGGGCAAGGATGACGGATTAAAGAGGAATGATTACAGATTAAGTGAAAGGGTGATGGATTAAGGATTGTGGTGACGGATTAAGGGCAAAGGTCACGGATTAAGGGCTATGGTGACGGTTTAAGGGTGATGGTGACGGATTAAGGGGAAGGATGGCTGATGAAGGTCAAGGGCAACGGATTAAGGGCTAGGGTGACGGATTAAGGGATAAAGTGACAGATTAAGGGTAAGGATTGCGGATTAAGGGAAATGAGTACAGATTATGGGAAAAGTTAACGGATTAAGGACTAAGGTGACGAATTAAGGATAAGAATGGCGGATTAAGGGAAATGAGTACAGATTAAGGCAAAGGGTAACGGATTAAGGGCTAAGGCGACGGATAAAGGGTAAAGATGGCGGATTAAGGGAAATAATTACAGATTAAGGGAAAGGGTAAAGGACTAAGGTGACGAATTAAGGGTAAGAATGGCGGATTAAGGGAAATGAGTACAGATTAAGGCAAAGGGTAACTGAGTAAAGACTAAGACGACGGATTAAGGGTAAGAATGGTGGATTAAGGGAAATGAGTACAGATTAAGGGAAAGGGTAACGGATTAAGGACTAAGGTGACGGATTAAGGGTAATGATGGTGGATTAAGGGAAATGATTACAGATTGAGTGTAAGGATGGCGGATTAGGGGAAATGATTACAGATTAAGGCAAAGGGTAACGGATTAAGGACTAAGGTGACGGATTAAGGGTAAGGATGGCGGATTAAGGGAAATGATTACAGATTAAGGGCAAGGATGACGGATTAAGAGGAACGATTACAGATTAAGTAAAAGGGCGACGGATTAAGGATTGTGGTGACGGATTAAGGGCAAAGGTCGCGGATTAAGGGCTATGGTGACGGTTTAAGGATGATGGTGAGAGATTAAGAGCTATGATGACGGGATAAGGGCAACGCTGAGGGATTAAAAGCTTTCGTGACAGATAAGGGGCAAGGGTGACAGACTTGGGTCTCTGCTGACATATTAATGTTTATGATAACGGATTAAGGGCAATAGTGACGGATTCACTTCACAAATTACCATGCAGCGCAGATGGCAGCTTCTTCAAATAATGTACATCTTTGTCTAAGCTTCCTGCACGCCATATTGCATGGTAATATATCGTTACTGTATTCTGCAATCCTGTTTGAAAGATTTCTTAACAAAAACACCCCTGCAGTTCCGTAGCAAGCTGCTAAGGGACCCAAACTTACCCCACTTCTTTCTTACGTGAAATTCAAAAGTGGGGTAATTATGCAAAAGTTTAAGTGAAAATGTTCTTTTCAACTGAAGGTACCACCGGAAAAGTACATTCTCCCAAGGGGGTGGGTTTTACAAAAATATTTCATTTCAGAACAGTCAGTTTTTAAGATTTTGCAGGGGAAAGAGATGAAGTGAAATATGACGTATTTTAACTATTTACTTTACAACTGTTACCTTTCTAGTTATGTTCATTTCCCCCCACATTAGTTACACTGAAACGCAAACCTGTTCATATTTGCTGAACAAGCTAATATTTATCTCTAGTTTTCAACTGGATTCTCTTCAATCTCCATGATCTTAGTCTTCGGAGTTCGGACAGCAATGTTTGTGAGGCACGCAGACAGCTAGCAAGTGTTGTTGGTGGTGGTGGTCACGTGAGACGCTCAGACCTGTGACGTCAAGCGTCGTCACGTGGGGTCACGAGGCAGTCGAGGTCAACCGAGGTCACCGGGCGGCGGTGTATGCCGCGATTTTTAAATTAATAATATAGCGGTGAATTATGACGGACTAATGTTATTTCGATGGAGACTATACTTTTTGGTATATTTAGCATAGCATAGTAGGATTCCCGACCATACCTTTTGGCTTCCTTTAACGTAATGTTACTATCAGCTATGGCAGGTAAAAACCGTGACATGAAAAAATTGCGATTTACTCAATTTTCCAAAAGTGTTACCTTTCTTCATGTAATTAGTTATACTGAAAATATATATGAATTAAACAGATGACTCAAATTTATGAGTCATAATTCTTATGTTGCGGTTGAATTGAATAATTCTTTGTCATGTTGTGTACCAAAACAAACGAATTTCATGAAATCATTTCCATCTTTATGATATTGGTAGGCAATTGCATGTATGTGTATATCCAAATATATGTGTTTTAATGATACACGTTTTTATCGGTCTCCTCAGCCCTTTCTTTCGGACGAATTTAGTCCCTGCCACGAATGAAACAATCATTGTCTCAAACATTGACGGTGAGCCATTTTTTTGCTTGATAATCATTTGGAAGTTCGAATAAAACTAACATAATCATTCTTGTAACAACGACCTAAGGTGTAACATTTTTGTTATAACCTGAGGTGTAACATGTTTGTTATCATTACTCTGCGGGATAACCTTTTTTTGTCATCAGTTCTCTGTGGGATAACATTTTTGTTATCAGTACTCTGCGGGGTAACCTTTTTGTTATCATTACTCTGCGGGGTAAAATTTTTGTTATTAGTACTCTGCGGGGTAACATTTTTGTTATCAGTACTCTGCGGGGTAACATTTTTGTCATGAGTACTCTGAATTGTGCAACAACCTGCGTCCATTCGCCTTTTCTTCCAATTACGTTGTTACATAGGAACTATATATTGTGCTGGCGACCAAAATTGTGACCCGTATCTCCAGGACAATACTAGTACAGTACCTAGCCATAAACTCAAATGTAATGTTACCTAGATAAATTTCTTTCTCATATTTGTAGCTCCGATGTTGTCAAGCTGTACTAGCTCTCAGATTGATGCTAATATAGACTTTTTATGGTTTAGATACTAATACATAAACTTTATTAGATATCAAGTTTATTTTATAATTACCCTTATGAATCATTATGACTGAATCTTGATGTAGATTGCAAGATGTGATTAAAAGCAGAGACTCTCAGCGTTTAATGGATGTATAGCATTGTAGACTTACTTGGTGTGAAGTAACTACATATATAACGGAGCAAAGTAAAGCAGTACCTATCTTTCAAAATGGTCTAAAACTTGCAGCACAGGGAGAATATATCATGGTAAAAAAAGTCAGCGGGACAAGGGTTAATGATTTGTGTAGACGGAAACGAAACGTAAATTTTTCCCTTACCACTTGTGTGCTTAAACTGCGGGAATGTATCTTTTATCCGTCGACTCTATGAATTGCTCGCTTTCTCCCCTTATACAGTATACATTGTAGTTAGAGCGTTGCTTTGAACTATTCTAAAATGTGTCTCTCTTTTTTTTCAACAGAAAATGCAACTTTGGCGAGATCGCTACCGCTTTGCCAGCCTGGGTTGCCGCATTCCGAATCTCAGGGGTTCTGGCTCCGTGACACATGGCATTCACTTACTTGTAAGGTTCAACAATTTAGCCCTCAGGACATTACTGAATGTTTAGCGAACAGAGAATTGCAGCTTAAAGGTGACTCTACATGTCGGCAATGGATTGAACGCCTCGGAGCATTAAAGATTTTTCAGGAAGGACAAGGAGACAAACAAGCTAGATTATTTTTTAGACACTACGCTAACAACAGAAGTAACATTCAGGCCACATTCAAGTTCCACACTGTCCCCATCCAAGCTTCGGCTTGGTGGAGATTTCAAAACTTGAGTGATGCCGGTGTTTCTACTGAAATCGAGAGAATGGTCGGTGGTGCAAATGTTGTGCTTGTGCTGAGTTTGTGCTCACACTTCACAGCCGAACCAAAACATGTCTACAGTTCCCGCATGTACGAAGTGAGATCTGCGATACAAGAGCTTCACAAGAAGTATCCTGAAACCACAGTAATCGTGAAGACGTGCAACACACGGCACCATCAGCACTACAGGGAATCCATCCAGTTGTCAGACTGGCTGGCAGACCAGTTGAACCAGGAAATGAGGGGCATTCTGGGAGATTTGAATGTCGCCATCTTGGACGTGTGGGATATGACCGTGAGCCAGCGGTATCCTCCAAACATACACCCAAATGTAAATGTAGTAGACAACGAATTGAACATCCTCATGTCTTACATATGCTCAGGGATGAAAACTCCTTAATATTCTTTATACACCTCCGTTTAGGAGTTAGGCGACATGAAATGTGGGGCGGACCTCAAAAGCCCCTCTCGGTCTGAATAAGGTTTTTAAAAAATGGTATTTTGATGTGATGTATGCCAATAGTGGGAATGGGGTTCCTTGAACATTTTTTCAATGTGGTCTGGATTGATCAAGTTTTAAAAGGTCAGATTATCCCGATTTTTTTTTTTTGCTTGCCTTTGGGGGGGGGGGGGTAACCAAAAGCACTAGAGGAGAACTAGGGGGAGGGGCAAAATCGCTGGCGAAATTCATTATGGGAAGGAAATCACGGCAATCTCTTCTCGTAGGCGCTCACTGGGCAATCTTGGCGATCCTTTAGCGCCGACACGACACCAAAGCCCAATTACTAATCTCCAAGCAGATCTACACGGTGCCAAAATCGTATAAGCTAGCCAGAAAAGCTCCAGTCAGCCAGAGAAGGTCCAGTCAGGCACCTTCTCAGGCTGACTATAGCTTCTCTTGCTGAACATTTTGTATCTAGATTCATGGTACAATGTATATTATGTATGTGTAGCATGCGTGTTTTCCTAGCTACCCCCTTTCCGCAGATCGCGAGCTAAATAAGCTTAACTGGGTTGATACTTTATTTTTATTTCCTGTTGGTTTACATATCAATATACACAAGGCCCTCCCCCTTGGTAAGACACAATATGTTTTACGACATTTTGTTGCAGATTTCTGCAATGTCGTTAATATGTGCCTGTAATACCGAGGGTACATAATTCCCCCCTCCAAACGGGTCCTCATATGGCCTCTTCCGAGATAAAACCTAAACCAGATTAAACCATAATCAAACCGTATAATCATGGATTTTCAACTGGTTCACTGGAAGACGGCCCTTGATTTTACACATTGCATATTTGAATACATGCTTAAACGATTGTAACTGAAAACCTGGGATCCTAATAAACTCAAACTCAACTCAAAACCTTTTAAGCATTTCAACCGACATTCTTCTCGCCATGGACAGGCATACTTCACATTTAGCCCCCCCCCCCCCAGTTTTACCTAACCATTATAAAGCACAAACTCTTTTTGCATTCAGCCGTTACAGGTGCATGTATGCCTTACTTGAAGTTCATACACGTTTATAAACTACAAAGTGCTACTGTTATCTACGCCAAAAAGCAATTACTCAAACAACTGGATATGATTTTGGTCAGACGTTTCAAGTAGCATCCACTAAATTTGTCTTCTCCTTAATTGCATATCAATTCATAGTTCGTGGTTATAAACCTGCTGTTCAACTGATCTTGCTCACAGTCACTGACGAAAAGTAGTGGATGCTACTTAAAACGTCTGACCGTTTCCAAAATCATATCCAGTTGTTTGAGTAATTGCTTTTTGGCGTATCTTATTACCTGGATGTCTAATCTTCATCGACGCTACTGTTATCTGTTTTTTTCGTGTATAAAGTAAAGAATAGAGCGCAATTAAGGTCTAACATTAACGAAGCACCCTGCCAGGGTAACAGTATTAAGTAAAAGTTCCATCAATACAGATAATTGCAGAGTTCTCTCCCAAGAATGTCAGGCGAAATTTCTAGGTATTCTAATTGATGACAGATTGACATGGAAGTCTTACATTGCCATGGTAGCTAATAAAATTTCAAAAACTATAGGAATCCTGGGTAGAATCCGTCACCTTATAACCCGTAAAACCTTTATTGCAATATATAACAGTTTAGTTTACCTCTACCTCATCTATTGTAATATTGTCTGGGGTAATGCCTACAGAACTACCCTTCGCCCAATATTAATTCTCAAAAAAAAAATTGTACGCATCGCTACTGGTTCAAATTTCTACACGCACTCACTACTTCTATTTGAAAAACTTAGAATTTTGAATATTTTTGACATAAACAGATTTCAACTTGCTCTTTTCACAGCCGAATTCATTAACCATAATCTGCCTGATACTTTTGACGACTTTATTAATTTTCGAACCCAGTTTCCCAATTACCAAACACGTCAAATCTCAAATTTACATATCCCTCTATTCAGAACTTCTTTAGCCCAAATGAGTGTAAAATTCAAATGCATCAATGTCTGGAATAGCATCCCCTCCCCCCTTGATAACTTTACTTCTGTGATAACATTCAAATGTCATCTTCGAGACTATCTTCTATCAAATCCGAACTACTTCTTAAAATATTTCTGGTCCTCGATGATAATAATTTCTTTCGTTTAATCTGTATTACATTATCAGTATTCGAATTTTCATTATATATTTATTCGTTATGTTTATTTCATCATTTGTTATTACCTTTGTTCGATATTCATATTCATCTTATCATTCTTGTAATCGAAATTTGTTAAGTAAAAGGAGGAGGGCTCCTATAAGCCTTGCAGGCTTCGTCCCCTACCTGCACGTTTTAATTGTACTTCTAATTATTTCATTATTGCTTTCTGTTTTTATGTGCGTATAAATAAAACAAAACAAACAAACAGTTAAGTTTTTCAACATATCATTCGTCTCAGAAAAGTTCGGACTTCATAATTAATTCGCACTGGGTGAGCTATATTGATTCGACATACTATATTAGACTTTATCCAAACAAAAGCCCTGATATGTTGATCGCGCAGGAACTTCTCATCAACCAGTGAACCGAGGGCTTACACTCCCGTGGAGAACACAGAACGGTACCGTGGATTGTAGAGCGAAGTGCAAATGGGGTGGAGTGGTCGAAATGAACGTTTCTGTATCATTACAACTAGTAGGTGCTCATCTAGTAGGTGCCTATGTTTTCCTACTGAATATCGACAGATATCACTGGTGAGCTGTGAGAGTAAAGTGTTCGAGGGACTTCTGCAAGACGCTCTACTACAGGACACTATGAATAGTTTGACTCCATCTAAACATGGTTTTCTGGCAAAACGGTCAACTGTTACTGCTCTGATTCACATTCTCCAAACTTGGCAACGCTCTACTACAGGACACTATGGGGAGATTTACTTCATCTAAACATGGTTTTATGGCAAAACGGTCAACTGTTATAGCTCTGATTCACATTCTAGAAAACTTGGCAACGCTCAACTACAGGACGCTATGAAGAGATTGACTCCATCTAAAAATGGTTTTATGGCAAAACGGTCAACTGTTACTGCTCTGATTCACATTCTCCAAACTTGGCATGATGCTCCTAACTCCAAACCCAAGATGGACATTCACGCGGAATTTGTGGATTTCAGTCGTGCCTTTGACACGACCAGTCACGGACGACTTCTGCTAACCTTAGCATTAGAAGGGCTCTAAGGAAGACCATCAGTAGTTACCTGAATGGCAGATCTTAGTTGGTGAAATGGGGCTCCTGTACATCGAAACCCCAAAATGTTCTGGCAGGTGTTCCCCAAGGTGGACTGTTGTCACCATTGTTGTTTGTGATTTGTATGAACTCACTAGATCATTAGTGCTAGAAAAAAGGTAAAATGTCCCCACCATCATCATAATGGTTTAATGTCAACATCTTCACTTGTCCAACAGCTTGCAGCCATATACCATGTATATGGCAGAATTGACGAACGGGCATCACAACAAATAATGCAATAAGCACGTTAACATTACGCATTACTAATACATTAAAATGACATAAGTGTAGTTGAAAATATGTTTACGTTTAAAATTCAAGATCGGTTAAAAGCTACTACATCGCGGTGCAGGTGACAAAAATAAGCATAGTGTACTCCCGGGACCACTCAGTTCAGGAAGGGCTAGGACATGTGGTAAGCTACGTTGTTTGTTGTAAACCCTAACAGCATGTAGAGCTGGTGTGATATTCCAAGTGGTGGGTATCATGTATTGCTAGAGACCCCGACAATGTCTTCTGTCTTGGAAGAAACCTTTGACAAATTATGTTAAAAGACAGGGCTGCAATTTTCATTCTAATCTACTCGAAAGGGATTGCATCCTAAAAATTGAAATAAAGAGGATCTGCCGTTTAAAAGTTCAAGAATCATGAAATTTTTGTGAAGTACTTGTTTCTTTGTGTCATTTTTTGTTACTCTGAGTCTCCAAGCAGAGGCTGGCTTTTGAGATGTTTTTATTCATTTTTGTCGCGCTTTATTTTCTGTTTTACTTTCTGTCGCAAGCCTACACTGTGCCTAAAACACATTAAAACACAAGTGTGTGATTTGCATGTTTTTCAGATGTTGTCCATACTATAAAGAGGATTTGTGTTTCAGACCAGATATTGAACGTTCTTGCCATTTGCTCCGGGTGCCTTTTCACTAACGTAATATGACCATTTAACGTCCGATTTATTCAAAACGTATCTATCTTAAAACCGCGCGGAATTTTATAGCCAAATTTTAAACCTATGGTCAGAAATATCAGCTCTTCTAAAAAGAAAATGCATTGTCTGTAAGTTTTTCTCCGCCTACTTAACACCGTGCGAGCATGTATTTATACTGAGGTATATGATGAAGAATTGTGCTAGGGTAACCCATTATCGTCCACTTCAGACTTTTCTCTTCTAGCGCTATGCTTGAAGAACATAGACCAGAAAAAAAGCATAGTAACTGTCCAAAGTAGTCTACAGACAAATGATAGTAAAATCACTGTCTGTCCCGCCACTTGCTTGACGCGATGGAAGAAAACAACGTTTATCTGTGAATTTCCCCGACATGCGCGGCACGTCACGTTCACGTGGTAAACGCATGGTCATTATGTTTTGCCGTGCAAAAATTAGCCTCCGGTGCGAGGGTCGCTAGGTTGTATCGAACCTTCCTAAAACTGGTAAGAGTTTCAGACTACGAATCACCATGGATAGTCTGAATATAAAAGAAAGGTTTAACGTCAGCTACTTTTAAAAGATCCTAGCTATCGTGCAAGTTAGAAAAAAAATGATGAATTACGCGGTGTCGAATTAAATATGAAATACGTTATGTGTGAGGCTTCCGTGCAACTTGTTGTTACTGGTTCAGGAGTATATTCTGTTATGTCGCTGGACGAAAACCTTTTTCATTGTTTTGTATAATAGAGAGATGGCTAAGGATCATACTTATGACATTCTTTATTGCTCATGAGAACAGGCTTTGGCATAATACACCGCGACATGTGGACATGAGCCAAACCGGACGTAAATAGGTTCTGCACGTAAATAGAGTCCGTAGGGGAGCACTTATCTAAGCACTGAACTAACAGTTAATGTAACAGGTATTAACTTTAATACGTTTCCCCTTTCTAGACCGTGCTTTTATAGACTACTTGGACGGGGGGGGGGTCTTATTCCCCCTCATGACTTCCAAAATTTCAGAGAGTAATGTACATGTAAATATTTATGCTCCCTGCAATTTTGTATAACAATTTTGGTACTGTTATGACGTATTATGACGTACTTATGACGTCATTAATGTAAATTTATGCCTTAAACGGTCTGAATAGGGAATTCCCGTTATACCTGATGGTATTGACCGATCATTTAACAAAAAGGGGTTTTCTTTGATATTGAAGTATGACAAGACTTTTGTTGTCAATGGTTACTGCGTTATAGAATGGCGTCATATGCCTTTAGCTTTCCATTGGGATACGCCATCTTAGATAGGTGATCTTTGAATTTTCAGAAATAAAATTTTTGCTAATTACGACACCAAAAACAATGAAAATACTCTAGAAACGTTGATTTGAATGCTTTTTTTTGTGTGAAAACATACCAGGTATGGACGAATTTGAAGAGAAAAAAAATGCTAATACCTAATGGTGTTCTTCGCCATCTTGGATTTTGACCGAAGATTGAACCCGTGATGTATACAAATAGCCACTGCCCAGGCGGCGTGATTGTACGGAATACTATTCAATACTATTTTGGCTTCCGTAGGAGCTAGCTCTAGATCTAATGAAAACGTATGCAAGTGTAGCTATTTTTTTCTTTCTCTATCTTCCCTATTGATGATTGAATATGCATGTGGTTGCTTTCCGCGTTCTATCTTTTGAACAAGAAAATTGGATACTAAAAACGACAAAGGAGAGGGTCTGAGATTGACACTTGTTTTATTATTAAAAGCTTTGGCTGCGGCCGTTAAATACAGAAACCATAAAATCCATGCAATAGTCTTCGAGATACCCCACTGAAAGCAGGATGTAAAGAATTACGATACCTGATCCGCTCGATTACTTCTGATGCGTATGTGAATTATCTGCAGCGCAGCATTTCAGACTTGACTTGTACATGTGCTATGAAATATTTCAGAAAACAAAGTATCGAATATCCTACCTATAGGTTTTGGCATTCCGCGTTGATGATGTGCTAATTGGCTGTTTTTGTTGAAGGCCAGGTTTTGGACCTTTTTGGCCGATGCGGTGGAGTCTTCACTTACACTTTGAGACGTGCATTTTCGTCTTCAGGGACATTCATAGAAATACTCTACGTTGTTGGTTTATTGCTTAATTGCTTACATCGTCCAGATCGTTGGTATCTTGAACCCATGTAGTTTGATGATATGGTGTTGTTTTTTGCAGAGTTTTCAAATGCCACTTAACGTCTTACAACATACACGGTTTTAACAGACCTAATCGCTAAAACATTTCTGAACAAAGTTGAAGAGTAGTTTGTCAGGTCAGGGGTCAGAGTCCTCTCGGACGTCTAGCAGCGCTTGATGACCTGCCAGCACTCGATATCACCAACTTCTATATCCTACCAATAAAAAAATCATCATAGTAACTTTTTTAACCCTCAAACCACCGTAGCTTTTTTACGACGAATCTTACCGTATGGGGTCAAAACTGACCCCACAATATTTTCTACAAATATAGCTTTATTGGTGCCTATTTTTGTGGTTTGTATATATGTATAGTTTAAGTAATCTATAAGGGACAGTTTGACATGATTAGATGTGAATAATTTTTGCTCATTATCATAATTTATGCAAAAATAGGGAACATCGTCTTTTGCAACTAACGCTATTCAGACAAGCGGGCTCTTTTGAGGCCTGCGCCAACACTTGATGTCATATAGCATCTGAATGGCTTACGCTAGAACAACCAAACTTGGTCACCTTTGCTAAAATTTCGTTGGCAACAATTTAACTTTAATGAATTATCTAATCAATGTTTTCATGTTGCTATGGAAACCATTTTTAGAGCCATATTTGGAAAAAGTCGCTAATTTTGGATTTTACAATGTAATTCTAGGGCTGTCTTTTTAAATTGCATTTATTTTCTAACATCAATACCAACCAATTTAATTCACTATCACTTGTATGATTTAATATTCATAATTTATGCGTATTTGATTACGTCATCGGTCAAAATCTAAAATGGCGGACAATATAATTAGATTAGCTGTAACCGGCTATTTTAACCCCAAATTTCATCATTACCATGTTTATTCAAACAGAAACAATCTTAGTATAATCATTTTGGGCCATTTTCATTGTGATATTAGGTTATATGATGAAAAAATGCATTTAAAATAATTCAAGATGGCGGAACCAAGATGGTGGATTTCGCTAGTGTAACTTGATATGAATATAATTTCTATGACGTCATTTTGACGTCGTTCCTATTGTCATCTACAAATAACGTCTTTGGATACATCATGATTTATCATACAAAATTTCTATTTAAGTTTTATCGCGTACCTTTGAATAATACGGAAATACCCAATTTGTTGGTTTTCGTCAATAAAATCACATGAATGACGTCATAATACGTCGCAACGTCATTAATCTTTACGTACATTTTTAAAAAATTGTTTTTTTACGTTTCTACAAAATCATATTTTGACAAAATGATCATAATAACCCTTATCATACATGTTTCTAGATGACAAGTATCAAACAATAGGGAATATGAGTGCAGATTTTGCTGGGGTCAGTTTTGACCCCACTGGACCATGCGTAAACTTTCTACCATAACTTAATCAACAATGAGCCAATCTCAGTAAAAACTTGTGAGAAGTTATAAGACATATATACAAACAAACTCATAAAAGGAATTTTGTTTTCGACTCGAAATGTCAAAATGGCACATGTTGATGTACGCCTGGGGTCAGTTTTGACCCCATACGGTGGTTTGAGGGTTAAGCAAAGTGTTTGCCGACAATATCTTATTTTGTGAATTTGAAAACCCTGCCCGAGCTAAACCATTAGAAAAGCTTATTGTGCTCTTCAGAATACTTACTGTACAGATGGTGTTGTCATCAACCAAACGGTGGCTAATGCGCATGGAAGTTCCCTTCCCGTCACTGTCAGGGTACACAGCCACCAGGCTGTCTTCCTCAATGGTGTAAGTCACCTGAATGTTAAAAAAGTATCTATATACACTCAGCACAAAAAGTTTGGAAACTTAACTTAGTCGATCGTATCTCCGTTGTTTCTTGATCAATTTCAAAACACTATATATTGTTGGAAAGCTTGTGTAATTTTCTTTTCTATGATATCTAACTTATTATAATGGGAATCTCATGAAGCGAGCGCCAGGCCTGCTTACGCGAGTGGGCTGTAGAACAAAAAGTTCCAAAATTTCCCTGCTTGTGCAGCGCCAACCCCATTTGTGGTGGTGTCGTCCACATCGGGAACGGAACAGTGTGTGGATGAATGTTATGCTCACAGCTACAGATAAGATACAGAGAAGGTTTATTTCGACTGTTTGATGGGTGAATGAAAGTGGGGGGCAGCGAGGAGAACCCTATGCTGACTGTTGCACAGATAGACTGACTGTCTATTTGTTTGTTGGAGTCAGTGTCATAGTGTGAGGCAGTACAACGTTAACTGCCAGAGGAAAAACCAGGCGAATCATCCTAAGTAACCTCGATGTGTCAAGATAAAGAGACACCTTTTTCCATCCAGTCATATTTTCTACATTTTTACCTCTGCAGTATGAGACTGGGTGCCATTCTGCGTGATGATAGTGCACGTCCATACAGAATGAGAGTCATTTCAGACCACCTCCAGTATGCAGGAATTTAGAGGATAGAATGGTCCTCCTGCAACCCAGATCTCAGCACAAGTAAAAGCGCGGGCACTTTTAGCCCCACAGCACCCCCCCCCCCCGATCTAAATGGGGTTAAGAAGAACAAAATTAACATTGGTCAGAGGTTGAACATCAGAGGTAAATTTGTCTGTGTGAGTTTTCGGCCTTTTTTGTGTTAAGTTTGTCTACTAATATCTCACCCTCTTTTCGTGCCAACGGTTGGATCGTATTCCTCACCCTCCACTCCCAAGGTGAAAGTGTACTCATGTACTTTCCCCATGAACTCCACCTTAGATGTTAACTTTTCCCCTGCCAGGGAAACATTCATCGGGACCTTCACCTCCCGTAACTTTTGAACCATCTCGGCTGGAACTCCTGCAACGATTACAGCACATCAACAAGTTTCACGGTGAAGAGAGGGCGAGAGAAAAAATCGTAGGGTCTTTCTGTCAGATAAAAATTGTTCTGAAGCCGTAACACCCTCCTACGCCTACGGAGAAATTGATTCCCAGCAAAAGAAATTAAATTTACAGTACACAGAGTTCGGCTTATCGATATGGGGTAGGGACGCTCGTTATTTGCTCCTCACAAGGGGGAGAAGGGCGAGATCTCAAGGGGGAGGGGACCGGCTTAGCTGTTGACTCCAAATCTATCCCCATCAGTCTTGGAGCGGACTACGATCCATAGACAAACGTCACAACTTGATGACACCGTATGTTTAGTGTACAAACATATTTACGTCGGTTTCAACAGGGAGGGTATGAGTTTTAACATATGGCTTTTGCCGTAGAAAGCAATTCCCAAGTAGATATTGCTTTTTAAGCAGATACTCGGTGGCCTATCATCCATGGTTAAGTCATGCAGAGACCTCTCGTGACCAGAAATGAACTACATTTATAAACATTTACACGTACCAAGTTTCTCCATGATCAGTGCATAGTTGTCAGAAGTGTTCTTATGCTTCCATGTTCCGCATAATTTGTCTACAGGACAAGGCATTTTGTCGGTCGTTTTCTCGAATGAGAGAGAACGTGAAGGTGTGGTCTGGTGTAGTTGCGCTCAGGTGTGTGAAAATGCTAGTTGCACAACCTGTTACACCAGGTACTCTATATATGGAGCGAGACGCCAAATATGGGCATTGTATCCGATGGATATGAATATCGACACTTTTTGTTGATAGTAACGGAATCAGTAATTTCTGCCTCACAGCTATAGGTGCGAGACTACCATAGCTACGTGCCACATTTAGTGGGAAACGGTTGTGAAGAAAATACGTCAACTCTGGCAATCTCCTTGAGCGTGATAAAACATTATAATGATTTACTGAGCGTCGCCTGGCAATACTTACTAGAACTGCAGTAATCTCCTATCAAAGAAACTTGATAGTTATATAGCCATATCATATCCCCGACCAAGCTAAAATGTTAGGTTACACGGAATTCAGCGTGTAATTTTATCGTTCAACGTCCCCTGGACATACCGCGCCGGTCCAACTTCGGACGGTATAGAGTATACAGGTTGCGTGTAATTTCAAAAAGGCGAATGAACGCAGAGAAGTGTTTTCAAGAGAACGACGCCTTCCCGTCAACTACTGCAGTTAACGTTAACCCTATCAAGACGGGGGGGGGGGGGTGCTAAAAGTGCCCGCGCAAATTTTGACATGATATAATTGCTAAACGACATATGGTAGGACAACCAAACTTGGTGACTTTTCCTAAGATTTTGTTGGCAACAATATTATGATGAAAGCATAAGTTTATCATTTTTCGGGTTGCCATGGCAACGGGTTTATGAAGAGGCATTTTATTCAAATTTCACTAATTTCGATTTAAACATAGTTGTTTTCAATGTTTTCTTGCTCAACCACACTAGTTTCCTACATGTATAACATCATATGTGATTTAATGTAACTGTCATGATTTAATATTCATAAATTATGCTTATTTGATGACGTCATCGCTCAAAATCCAAGATGGCGGACAAGATCACTGTTTTTGGTATAAACAGGCTTTTTCGCCTTTAAATACGTCACAACCTGGGATTTTCTTAACCAGAAACATTCAGATGAATGTTTTTAGTCTATTTTGATTGTTATCTGGGGTCAGAAATTGAAAAAATGTATTTTTAAAAATTTAAAAATGGCTGATCCAAGATGGCGGATCCCAGGGCGTTGCTAACAACACATGACGTCATTCTTCGACGTCATTTTGACGTCAACTTAGTTACCACTGACGTCAAATGTCTTGGCATACCTTTAAATCAATGATACGCACTATTTTGTCTAAATATCATGGGGATTCCCTATTTAGCCAATAAAATCAAATCGATGACGTCATAATTACGTCATATTACGTCACCAAAATTACAGGAATTATAAAACTTCACGTGAACATCACTCCCTGCAAATTTGGTGACGATAGAGCATACCGTTATAAGTTATGAATGGGGGGTCGAAAGAGCAACCCCCCCCCCCCCGTCCAAGAAGTCTCAAAAAAGCCCGGTCTAGATAGGATTAACATTGCTAGACGACGCTTTTGATCCATGAACTAAAAATGCTATAGTGCATGTCATGTTCTCTTCCCCGGGAGAGGCCATGATCAGCATGATCAAGAACACCACGAATGAACCAGCTTGGCTAAAATACATCGTCATAGTTATTTTGATATGTATGAATTGGTAAACGTTATAAATTTTGACACTTCATTGTTAGCTTGTATGATTGCTCAACCTCATCATCATGAGGGTTTTAAAGGCAGCCAATTGGCCAAATGCTTGTTTCTTGACCCCATTGACAACCGACATGTATGTGTTTTCGATCTAACAAGGTATCTGAGATGGTTTCACACAGGATCGCGCTGATTGAATCCCCTACGTTTGCCATGGTAGCGCCCCGTGACAGCAGCAGCTGTAGGATCTCGAACTGGTTGAGCTGCGCGGCCAGGATGACGTGAGTGCTAACAATTCTGAGTCATGCAGCTCCATCCGGCACCCAGCATGTCAGGCGTGATGCTGTGATATAGTTAAAGTAGAAATGAAATAATATAATGTATTTACTCAATCATAAATGAATAATGGAGGTATTTAGGACGTTGAGTATAGTGATGGTGTGTCTCTACTTTAACCGAAAAGCGAGGAGAAGTAGAATTTATCTAATGATAGTCATATTCTTTTTGTATCCGGTAACTGTACTTGTTGTTTTGTTTTGTTCTGACCTGTACTTAGCCAAGTGTGGCAGAAATGTGCAATAAAGGTCTTCATTCATTCTAATGTCATGTTAGTCGCGGAATTTCAACATGTGTTAACGTATAACGTGTTCGCACGTTACGTCGAGTATATATACATAAATTTCCAGATAACTCCAACCCGACTGCTAACCCTCTATAGGCTGTGAGAGATCTACTACTCAAAGTCGACATAGATATCGTGTTAAGATAAAAGTGTAAAGATTTTAGAAGTTAGACACTGGCACAAAAACAGTACCTCCAGTTTTTTATGGAGGTCCAATTTGTTATATGAAAAAAAAAAACGTAAGATGGATATAAGAAAATTATAACATGAATAAACATAACTGTTCATAGACATAGCGTAATGACGTGGAAGTGTTTGGTCAACTATTTGTGGTGGACCAAAATCTGCCCTGTGACCGCAGATCGATTGTTGAACGCCTTTTGTACCATTTGAACATATGCGTCGTCCGATTGCGAGTGGATACGTCAACGGGTAGCAGATACAACAGAACACGAAACAATCGATATGAGTCACAAAGGGTTGTTCGGTCGTCCGTTCAAAAGATCTATTCTTGCAGAAGCAGCAGCAGCTGAGGTAAGTCAGAACAGATACTGGAACCTCTATTAGAATTACAGTTAGCAGTTTAATCAGTAATACATTTTTTTTTGTCAGACGCCATGTTATCTCTAAAAAAATGGAACGTTTTGAAGATATTTTTTTCGTAACACGGATATCTGCAACATATCTCACCGCCATACGATTCGCAAGGTTGGAACTAATTTCTGTAGACGACGTGGTCCTTGCATTGAAAATAACACCTCCCTAACGGTCGCAACGATGGTCGATGACTTTTGACATGTTTATCATGATGTCTTCTTGCTCTACATTCAATTCAAATATGGAGGAAGAATAAAAAAATGATTAAGTAGGTCAAGCGATGACGTATCGTCAAATTATTAGGAAGCTAAAAAAATATGAGCAACCAGCCGATGTAGACACTGAGAATGAAAGTTGCTGTCATTTTTTTAGATGTTTTCTTTTTTATTCCCTCAACGCAATATTAATTGCCACGCAAGCCACAGTCTAGCCAATAAAACAGTGGGGGGGGGGGGGCACGGGCTGGTAATTGACGCAGGCGCAGAGCCTTTTGGTACCCATGTAAAAGTAGCTATGAAATAATTTTTTTGGAAACAAATGGATTTCGGAGCTGCATGTGGATAGTAAGGTTTGTTTATTTACCTTCGTATTGTGTGAAAAAATTAGACTTGTGGTAGATACGGGTCAGATGTCATCATTTTGTTTTTGTTTCTGTTTGAATACGGAAGAGTTGCGCCGTATGGAAATGTAGAGATTATGCTCTAGACTGACACTTTAGAGGTCGGACACCTTTGCCAATGTAAGTTATTTATGGACTAAACCTCAGGTGGCTAACTTTTAACAACATATTTCTTACATCAATACCATACATGTATATAAAAATGGGAATTTCTAGTCTTTGCTCTGCAACATGAATGTTTGTTTCCATCTAAGGGGATTTAACCTCTGACCTTACCAAGAATCCCATGCAGTACTGGAACCGTGAGGTGGCTTTTTGACCAGCATTGTCTCAGGTATTTCCATTTTTTCTTCTCACCAAGTCCTATTGAATGACTATTTTTACTATTGCTTCATATTCACATTCAATAAATTTATACATGTTAATGGTTTTGCTACATTTCTATCAAACATATATGACGGCGAATGCTATCCTGGTAAAAACAAACGCCGTGCGGTATCAGAAAAGTACAAAGAATGTGGCCGGGTTTTACATGTTACTTGTTTAATCTTACATTGATGCATTAACTTTTTGGCGGCAATTCAGAAACAAGGCCATTCCTCCCCTTTAACAACTGGGAACCTCTGGTGTGACAATGAAGTTAACATCGCGGCAGATTCTTAAAAGGGTCCCGACAATGTCTGCTTTTCTAGCGATAGGAGCGGCATTTCTCTTGGTAAGTGTATTTGTATTCCATACAATTCCCATATATTTAGTTATATCTAAATTTATTACAAACGGCAATAGATCATATAGTGTACATATCGTTGTATGCATGGTTGATAAAAGTAAAAGACTATCGATATTTAGAAAAAAATACAGAATGTTTAAAAATTCCAAAATTTGAAAGTGTGAAAGAATAGAACTGGGAGCCGAAAAGTCGCGCCCAATCACTGGTGTGGGGTCATTGGGGTTAAGTTAAAGTTGACATGCACTTGTTATTGTTTTTCAAAAGGAAATTACAAAAGGAAATAATATTCAGAATATGAGCATACATAGGTCACAAAAAACAAGTGGAAGAAGGAACAATGGGTCCAGATTTACTATACATACACTTACAGAAAATTATAGCATCCTTTCAACATCAACTAGCATTTGCCACCAATCATAATTGTTTGATTATCAAATTATATTATTTCCTTACATCTATATCACTGCATAATGGCTAGTCTGTTCAATGTAAAATTTTATGAAATAGTTCTCACAAACTTGGGAGAATCAGAGTCGTTCACGCAAAGTAGTGGATACTACTTGAAAAGTCTGACCGTTTCGAAAATCATATCTAGTTGCTTGAGTATCAGATTCAGTTATTCGATGTATCTTACTAGCTGAATGTCTAAGCTTCAGCGACTTGTGGCAAACTTGCCTTTTTTCTCACAGGTCAGCACCTTAAGATGGGACATCACTCTTCGTCACTCGAATTCATCTCAACCGAAACCGAAGAAAAAGGTTAGAAAATTCGTAACCGCCATCTGTATAAATAGCTTAGTGATGCACAGTTTCTATTTAATCTTGGTTAGTATCATTCAAAGTGTATCGCTATTTTTTTCACGATCTGCTTGAATTAACCTTCCCTATCCGACCCATACACGTTACCTAATGAGAAGTCAAGACTAAAACTTACACTTGGTAAAATAACGGATTAAACCAATGTCATGAAATGGCAGTGTACATGGAGCGTACACAAAATCGTGGGTATCAATTTAAAGGTGATTGATATTACGTAGGATACAATACTTCGTGAACAAATTGAGGCTTGTAGTGTGGCCTAATGTGCTGAATACCCTTTTAGCCTATGGTTAATTTTAAGCTTAATACCATTTTTTTTTCAGAAATAGCAATGTCCTTAAAACATTTTAGTCTACGACGCTATTCATTGTGGTGACAGTTAGTTTGTTTTCAATGTATATTGCATGTCAGTTGCCAAGTGTCGCATGTGACATCTTTGATATGATATTACGATGATTTGATAATTCAGAAAGATCTTAAATATGCCACAAGATGAAAACAAGGGTATGTTACATACTGACCTACTGGTGTTGGGCCGGCTTTGATATTTTGATGAGGAAACTATTATAAGTTGTAATCCATGACGTAGCCACCACCCTCCCCTGTTTCACACTATAGTATAACGGAAATATGATAATAAATAGCAAACTTCTGTCTTCGTCATAGGTCCTCACTGTGAAGTCACTAGGAACATGGCGCACATCGAATCAGAGCATTAACCTCGACTGGGTTACTGATCCGAAGTACACCTCTGTCAGAATCATCAACTCAAAACTCACGTATTTCGTTGGGGACACTCTTTTCCTTGAGGTCATAGCAAGGGACGGCAACAAACGACGTAAGGTGTATGGCGGTGACTACCTTAGAGCAGTTTTACGCGACAAGGATCAAAAGGCCAGTACAACGGGTAAGGTGCAGGACCACGGAAATGGTCGGTACACTGTCAGTTTTCTTCTCAGTTTCCCGGGGAGGGTGACGCCTGAGGTTCAACTCATCCACCCTAGCGAAGCGGTACAACTTCTGAGGGAACTCAGAGAGATTCCAAACAAGCGGAGATGGTCATGTGTCTTCGAAGGGAAACAAGGTCAAGACGTCACGAAGACATGTACGCATCTTGCAAACCAATCTCTCTCGTTATCAAGTCAGTGCGACTTCTCGGTGTTGAACACGAGCCGAACTTGGTTCTGCGAAAAACCGGAGGTGACAGCCTGTAACGAAATTACAAAGTGCAGATCCACTCGGGATATTGTGGATAGCCTAGTGACTGCTGATGAAGAGCGACAAATTTTCGACAGGTATTTAACATAATAACGGATATGTTGATATAAGGTATATCATTCCCCTCATAGGAGAGCAGAATCATTGTCTTACAACTCCATTCATTTACCTCTGCTCATGAAATGTAATCGTCATAAATGTCGAATTTAGATTGGAACAAAGTTGACATCGGTACAATGGCTTAAGTAGGGGGTTTGTCTTGCATATGGTAGGTCGTGATTTCAATTTCCGGTCCATTCATATCAAAGTATTTAAACATGATAGTGCATACTGCTTTCTCTGCTTAGCACTTAGCATTATGAAAAGAGTATGGTAGTTACACACGCACCACTACCAGTGGACTTGCCCCCTGTTTAGTGAGACAAAACTTTTTATTTTCTACTTGACGTAATGTTACTATCAGCTATGGCAAGTAAAAAGCTTTTACCGTGACATGAAAAAATAGCGATTTACTTAATTTTCCAAAAGTGTTACCTTTCTTTATGTCATTAGTTAGGCCACAGCAAGTAAATTTTATGGATGACATCCTCCGCAGACTCCAAAATTAATGAGATAGGGCGGAAAAAAAACAAGGCGGGCCAAAAAAAACAAGATTCCTATATTTTCAAGTTTTGAGATCATAAATCTTGTTAAACAAGAATTGAGGCGACGACATATGATATCATGACCAACAGGTCTTTTATTCCTGTATTCAACCAATGAGGTTTCATATATAATATAAAACCTCGTGGATTCTGGGTATTCATAGGCGATGAAATACCTTGTGTATACAGCTCAATTAACTAGACCCCCCCCCCCCCCCCCATTACTTGTATAATGTCCTTGCTAGAACAAATGCAGAAAACAGCTTGTTATTATACCATCATGGGCAGGAACTACACTGGGTATTCATATGCAATGAAACACCTTAGACTGTCAACGGTTACGACATATTTGCCCATTTTTGGCATGTTGACCACCGTCGGAGGGCAATGAAATTTCTTGTTTTTTATTTCGAAATCAGGCGAAAATTAATGAGCGCGCTGATGTCATCCATAAAAATTACTTGCTGTGGCATTATACTGAAAATACATTCAAATTAAACAGATGACTCAATTTTATGTGTCATTATTCCTATGTTGAGGTTGAATTGAATAATTCTTTGTCATGTTGTGTACCAACACAAATGAATTTCATGAAATCATTTTCATCTTTATGATATCGATAGGCAATTGCATGTATGTGTATATCCAAATATATGTGTTCTAATGATATACGTTTTTATCGATTTCCTCAGCCCTTTCTTTCGGACGAATTTAGTCCCTGCCACGAATGGATCAATCATTGTCTCCAACATTGAAGGTGAGCAATTTTTTTTGCTTGATAATCATGTGGAAGTTCGAATAAAGCTAACATAATCATTCTGGTTACAACGACATAAGGTGTAACATTTCTGTTATAGCCTGAGGTGTAACATGTTTGTTATAAGTACTCTACAGGGTAACATTTTTGTCATCAGTACTCTGAATTGTGCAACAACCTGCGTGCATTCGCCTTTTCTCCCAATTACGTTGTTACATAGGAACTATATATTGTGCTAGCGACCAAAATAGTGACCCATATCTCCGGGACAATACTAGTACCTAGCCATAAACTCAAATGTAATGTTACCTAGGTAAATTTCTTTCTCATATTTGTAGCTCCAATGTTGTCAAGATGTACTAGCTATCAAATTGATACCAATAGACTTTTTATGGTTTAAATACTTATAATACATAAACTGTATAAAATATCAAGTGCATTTTATAATTACCCTTATGAATAATTATGACTGAATCTTGATAGTGATGATGATAATGATGATGATGATGATTCTTGATGATGATGATGATGATTCTTGATATAGATCGCAAGATAGAATTAAAAGCAGATACTCTCATCGTTTTATGGATGTATAGCATTATAAACTTACTTGGTGTGATGGTGTGAATTACTATATATATAACGGAACGAAGTGAAGCAGTACCTATCTTTCAACAGGGTCTAAAACTTGCAGCACAGGGACAAAACATCATGGTAAAAAAGTCAGCAGGACAAGGGTTAATGATTTGTGTAGACGGAAACGAAACGTAAATTTTCCCTTACCACTTGTGTGCTTAAACTGCGGGAATGTATCTTTTATCCGTCGACTCTATGAATTGCTCGCTTTCTCCCCTTATACAGTATACATTGTAATTAAAGCGTTGCTTTGAACTATTCTAAAATGTTTCTCTTTTTTTTCAACAGAAAATGCAACTTTGGCGAGATCGCTACCGCTTTGCCAGCCTGGATTGCCGCATTCCGAATCTCAGGGGTTCTGGTTCCGTGACTCATGGCATTCACTTACTTGTAAGGTTCAACAATTTAGCCATCAGGACATTACTGAATGTTTAGCGAACAGAACATTGCAGTTTAGAGGTGACTCTACATGTCGGCAATGGATTGAACGCCTCGGAGCATTAAAGATTTTTCAGGAAGGACAAGGAGACAAACAATCTAGATTATTTTTTAGACACTACGCTAACAACAGAAGTAACATTCAGGCCACATTCAAGTTCCACACTGTCCCCATCCAAGCTTCGGCTTGGTGGAGGTTTCAAAACTTGAGTGATGCCGGTGTTTCTACTGAGATCGAGAGAATGGTCGGTGGTGCAAATGTTGTGCTTGTGCTGAGTTTGTGCTCGCACTTCACAGCCGAACCAAAACATGTCTACAGTTACCGCATGTACGAAGTTAGATCTGCGATACAAGAGCTTTACAAGAAGTATCCTGAAACCACAGTAATCGTGAAGACGTGCAACACACGGCACCATCAGCACTACAGGGAATCCATCCAGATGTCAGACTGGCTGGCAGACCAGTTGAACCAGGAAATGAGGGGCATTCTGGGAGATTTGAATGTCGCCATCTTGGACGTGTGGGATATGACCGTGAGCCAGCGGTATGCTCATAGAATACACCCGAATGTAAATGTAGTAGACAACGAATTGAACATCCTCATGTCTTACATATGCTCAGGGATGAAAACTCCTTAATATTCTTTATAAACCTCCATTTAGGAGTAAGGCGACATGAAATGTGGGGCGGGCCTCAAAAGTCCCACTCGGTCTGAATAGGGTTTTTAAAAATTGTTATTTTGATGTGATGAATCACAAAAGTGGGAATGGGGTTCTTTGAACATTTTTTCAATGTGGTGTGGATTGATCAAGTTTAAAAAGGTCAGATTACTTCTTTTTGTTTTTGTTTGCTTGTCTTGGGGGGGGTAACCAAAAGCACTAGAGGAGAACGAGGGGGAGGGGCAAAATCGCTGGCGAAGTTCATCATGGGAAGGAAATCACGGCAATATCTGCTCGCAGGCGCTCACTTGGCAATCTTGGCGATCCTTTAGCGCAAACACGACACCAAAGCCCAATTACTAATCTCCAATCAGATCCACACGGTTCCAAAATCGTATAAGCTAGCCAGAGAAGCTCCAGTCAGCCAGAGAAGGTCCAGTCAGGCACCTTCTCAGGCTGACTGTAGCTTCTCTTGCTGAACATTTTGTATCTAGATTCATGGTATATTATGTATATATAGCATGCGTGTTTTCCTAGCTACCCCCTTTCCGCAGATCGCGAGCTGAATAAGCTTAACTGGGTTGATACTTTATTTTCATTTCCTGTTGGTTTACATATCAACATACACAAGGCCCTCCCCCTTGCTAAGACACAATATGTTTTACGACATTTTTGTTGCAGATTTCCGCAATGTCGTAAATATGTGCCTGTAATACCGAGGGTACATAATTCCCCCCTCCAAACGGGTCCTCATATGGCCTCTTCCGAGATAAAACCTAAACCAGATTAAATCATAATCAAACCGTATAATCATGGATTTTCAACTGGTTCACTGGACGACGGCCCTTGATTTTACACATTGAATATTTGAATACATGCTTAAACGATTGTAACTGAAAACGTGTGGATCCTAATAAACTCAACTCAAAACCTTTTAAGCCTTTCAACCGACATTCCTCTCGCCATGGACAGGCATACTTCACATTTAGTCCCCCCCCCCCCCCAGTTTTACCTAACCATTATAAAGCACAAACTCTTTTTGCATTCAGCCGTTACAGGTGCATGTATACCTTACTTGAAGTTCATACACGTTTATAAACTACAAAGTGCTACTGTTATCTGTTTTTTTTTCGTGTATAAAGTAAAGAATAGAGCGCAATTAAGGTCTAACATTAACGAAGCACCCTGCCAGGGTAACAGTATTAAGTAAAAGTGCCATTAATACAGATAATTGCAGAGTTCTCTCCCAAGAATGTCAGGCCAAATTTCTAGGTATTCTAATTGATGACAGATTGACATGGAAGTCTCACATTGCCATGGTAGCTACTTAAATTTTCAAAAACTATAGGAATCCTGGGTAGAATCCGTCACCTTATAACCCGTAAAACCTTTATTACAATATATAACAGTTTAGTTTACCTCTACCTCATCTATTGTTATATTGTCTGGGGTAATGCCTACAGAACTACCCTTCGCCCAATATTGATTCTCCAAAAAAAATTTGTACGCATCGCTACTGTTTCAAATTTCTACGCGCACTCACTACCTCTATTTGAAAAACTTAGAATTTTGAATATTTTTGACATAAACAGATTTCAACTTGCTCTTTTCACAGCCAAATTCATAAACCATAATGCCTGATACTTTTGACGACTTATTAATTTTCGATCCCAGTTTCCCAATTACCAAACACGTCAAATCTCAAATTTACATATCCCTCTATTCAGAACTTCTTTAGCCCAAATGAGTGTAAAATTCAAATGCATCAATGTCTGGAATATCCTCCCCTCCCCCCTTAATAACTTTACTTCTGTGATAACATTCAAATGTCATCTTCGAGACTATCTTCTATCAAATCCGAACTACTTCTGAAAATATTTCTGGTCCTCGTTAATAATAATTTCTTTCGTTTAATCTGTATTACATTATCAGTATTCGAATATTCATTATATAGTTATTCGTTATGTTTATTTCATCATTTGTTATTACCTTTGTTCGATATTCATATTCATATTATCATTCTTGTAATCGAAATTTGTTAAGTAAAAAGGAGGAGGGCTTCTATAAGCCTTGCAGGCTTCGTCCCCTACCTGCACGTTTTTATTGTACTTCTAATTATTTCATTATTGCTTTCTGTTTTTATGTGCGAATAAATAAAACAAAAACAAACAGTTCAATTATTCAACATATCATTCGTCTCAGAAAAGTTCGGACTTCATAATTAATTCGCACTGGGTGAGCTATATTGATTCGGCATACTATATTAGACTTTATCCAAACAAAAGCCCTGATATGTTGATCGCGCAGGAACTTCTCATCAACCAGTGAACCGAGGGTTTACACTCCCGTGGAGCACGCAGAAAGGTACCGTAGATTGTGGAGCGAAGTACAAATTGGGTGGAGTGGTCGAAATGAACGTTTCTGTATCATTACAACTAGTAGGTGCTCATCTAGTAGGTATGTCGATGAAGATTAGACATCCAGGTAATAAGATACGCCAAAAAAGCAGTTACTCAAACAACTGGATATGATTTTGGAAACGGTCAGACGTTTCAAGTAGCATCCACTACTTTTCGTCAGTGACTGTGAGCAAGATCAGTCGAACAGCAGGTTTATAACCACGAACTATGAATTGATATGCAAATAAAGAGAATACAATTTTTTTTTGGATAGTCCAATAGAAAGCAAATTAGACAACTCAAGACAAGGTTGAAGTAAAAGGGAACAAAAGCTCCTATTTTTTAATATATAAAGACCGACCCCGCAAAGGCATCAAGGCCAATGTCATCTACAGACTCAAATGTGAAGAACCCAACTGTAACAACACTTATATCGGAGAGACCAGCCGATCACTTAATGAAAGGTACAAAGAACATTGCGCTAACCGCTACTCTTCGGCCATTTTCCACCACCTAAAACACAACCAGGGGCACTCGTTCAATCTCGAATCCACTGATATCCTTGATCGTGAACCCCGTTGGTTCGAACGTGGAGTGAAGGAGGCAATATATGAGAGGATATACAATCCAACCCTCAACAGGAAAGGAGGGCTAAGGGTGGAACTGTCTGGCACTTGGGACACAGCCTTGGGGGCAAACCAGCTTTAGCTCCTATATTAAAACAATAGGAGCTTTTGTTCCCTTTTACTTCAACCTTGTCTTGAGTTGTCTAATTTGCTTTCTATTGGACTATCCAAAAAAGAAAAATGTCTTCTCTTTATTTGCATATCAATTCATAGTTCGTGGTTATAAACCTGCTGTTCGACTGATCTTGCTCACATTCACTGACGAAAAGTAGTGGATGCTACTTGAAACGTCTGACCGTTTCCAAAATCATATCCAGTTGTTTGAGTAACTGCTTTTTTGGCGCATCTAGTAGGTGCCTATGTTTTCCTACTGAATATCGACAGATATCACATGTGAGCTGTGTGAGTTAAGTGTTCGAGGGACTTCTGCGAGACGCTCTACTACAGGACACTATGAAGAGTCTGACTCCATCTCAACATGGTTGTATGGCAAAACGGTCAACTGTTACTGCTCTGATTCACATTCTCCAAACTTGGCATGATGCTCCTAACTCCAAACCCAAGATGGACATTCACGCGGTATTTGTGGATTTCAGTCGTGCCTCACCCTCGTAAACCAGGATCGCCTATCGCTCGACGTTACATCGCGAGCGTAAGCGGCCCTGGTAAAAAGCTTCGCCACATATGGTTATGACGACGCTTCAGCCAATCAGAGGGTTTGCTTCCTCTCATCTGAAGCCAACGCGCAAAGATCGCTGGGAAGCTATCGACCACCCAGGTTACGTGTTACGGCTAGCTCATCAATTATTCATGAGCTACAACTGTCGTTTGTGCCAAAAAAGGTCTGCTCATTAATTAATCATGAGCAAGTCTCGTTGACCTGTCATAACCATGTGTGACGAAGTTTTTACCAGGGCCGCTTACGCTCTCGATGTAACGTCGAGCGATAGGCGGTCCTGGTTTACGAGGGTGTCGTGCCTTTGACACGACCAGTCACGGACGACTTCTGCTCACCTTAGTGGACATGGTCGTTAGGAGGGCTCTAAGGAAGACAATCAGTAGTTACCTGAATGGCAGATCTTAGTTGGTGAAATGTGGCTCCTGTACATCGAAACCTCAAAATGTTCTGGCAGGTGTTCCCTAGGTGGACTGTTGTTACCATTGTTGTTTGTGATCTGTATGAACTCACTAGATTCTTGTTTACCATTTTCTGCATTGCCTGTTAAATATGCCGATGACCTCACCAACACTGAACTACTGATGGGGTCATTACCTGGGCAGACCCAGAGAGCGCTGGATTCTGTTGCTGAATGGGGTGAAGGGTTTTCACTCTCAGCGAATGCGAAAAAAAAACAAAAGATATGATCATTAGTGCTAGAAAAAAGGTAAAATGTCCCCACCATCATCATAATGGTTTATTGTCAACATCTTCACTTGTCCAACAGCTTGCCGCCATATACCATGTATATGGCTGAATTGACGTAAGGGCATCACAACAAATAATGCAGTAAGCACGTTAACATTACGCATTACTAATACATTAAAATGACATGAAAATATGTTTACGTTTAAAATTTAAGATCGGTTAAAAGCTACTACATCGCGGTGCAGGTGACCAAAACAAGCATGGTGTATTCCCGGAACCACTCAGTTCAGGAAGGGCTGGGACATGTGGTAAGCTACGTTGTTTGTTGTAAACCCTAACAGCATGTGGAGCTGGTGTGATATTCCAAGTGGTGGGTATCATGTATTGCTAGAGACCCCGACGATGTCTTCTGTCTTGGAAGAAACCTTTGACAAATTTTGTTAAAAAACAGGGCTGCAATTTTCTTTCTTATCTACTCGAAAGGGATTGCATTCTAAAAATTGAACTAAAGAGGATCTGCCGTTTAAAAGTTCAAGAATCATGAAACTTTTCTGAAGTACTTGTTTCTTTGTGTTATTATTTGTTACTCTGAGTCTCCAAGCAGAGGTTGGCTTTTGAGATGTTTTTATTCATTTTTGTCGCGCTTTATTTTTTGTTTCCTTTTCTGTCGCAAGCCTACACTGTGCCTAAAACACATTAAAACACAAGTGTGTGATTTGCATGTTTTTCAGATGTTGTCCATACTATAAGGAGGATTTGTGTTTCAAAAGACCAGATATTAAACTTTCTTGCCATTTGCTCTGGTTGCCTTTTCACTAACGTAATATGACCATTTAACGTCCGATTTATTCAAAACGTATTTATCTTAAAACCGCGCGGACAGAGCCAAATTTTAAACCTATGGTCAGAAATATCAGCTCTTCTAAAAAGAAAATGCATGGTCTGTAAGTTTTTCTCCGCCTATTTAACGCCATGCGAGCAAGTATTTATACTGAGGTATATGATGAAGAATTGGGCTAGGGTAACCCATTATTGTCCACTTCAGACTTTTCCCTTCTAGCGCTATGCTTGAAGAACATAGACCAGAAAAAAAAGCACAGTAACTGTCCAAAGTAGTCTACAGACAAATGATAGTAAAATCACTATGTCTGTCCCGCCACTTGCTTGACGCGATGGAAGAAAACAACGTTTATCTGTGAATTTCCCCGACATGCGTGGCACGTGGCGTTCACGTGGTAAACGCATGGTCATTATGTTTTGCCGTGCAAAAATTAGCCTCCGGTGCGGGGGTCGCTAGGATGTATCGAACCTTCCTAAAACTGGTAAGAGTTTCAAACCTCGAATCACAATGGATAGTCTGAATATAAAAGAAAGGTTTAACGTCAGCTACTTTTAAAAGATCCTAGCTATCGTGCAAGTTAGAAAAAACATGATGAATTACTCGGTGTCGAATTACATATGAAGTACGTTATGCGTGACGCTTCCGTGCAACTTGTTGTTACTGGTTCAGGAGTATATTCTGTTATGTCGCTGGACGAAAACCTTTTTCATTGTTTTGTATAATAGAGAGAGATGGCTAAGGATCATACTTATGACATTCTCACTGAACTAATTGTTAATGTAGCAATTATTAACTTTAATGCGTTTACCCTATCTAGACCGTGCTTTTATAGACTACTTGGACGGGGGGGGGGGGTCTTATTCCCCCTCATGACTTCCAAAATTTCAGAGAGTAATGTACATGTAAATATTTATGCTCCCTGCAATTTTGTATAACAATTTTGGTAATGTTATGACGTATTATGACGTACTTATGACGTCATTAATGTAAATTTATGCCTAAGACGGTCTAAATAGGGAATTTCCGTAATACCTGATGGTATTAACCGATCTTTTAACAAAAAAGGTATTTCTTTGATATTGAAGTATGACAAGACTTTTGTTGTTAATGGTAACTGCGTCATAGAATGACGTCATATGCCTTTAGCTTTCCATTGGGATACGCCATCTTGGATAGGTGATCTTTGAATTTTCAGAAATACAATTTTTGCTAATTACGACACCAAAAACAATGAAAATACTCTAGAAACGTTGATTTGAATGCTTTTTTTGTGAAAACATAGCAGGTATGGACGGATTTGAAGAGAAAAAAAAATGTTAATACCAAGAACAATGGTGTTCTTCGCCATCTTGGATTTTGACCGAAGATTGAACCCGTGATGTATACAAATAGCCACTGCCCAGGCGGCGTGATTGTACGGAATACTATTCAATACTATTTAGGCCTCCGTGGGAGCTAGCTCTAGATCTAATGAAAACGTATGCAAGTGTAGATATTGTTTTCTTTCTCTATCTTCCCTCTTGATGATTGAATATGCATGTAGTTGCTTCCCATGTTCTATCTTTTGAGCAAGATAATTGGATGATGAAACGACAAAGGAGAGGGTCAGAGATTGACACTTGTTTTATTATCTCCGTGAAAAATGGAGATATAGTTTTGGGTGTGTCTGTGTGTTTGTTGGTCTGTTTGTCTGTCTGTCTGTCTGTCTGTCTGTCTGTTTGTGTTTCCGCACTTCTGTAGTCAGCATAACTCAAGAACCTCTTGATGGATTACGATGATATTTGTTATGTGGACAGGTATTGTGAAGCCGAAGTTCAAGGTCGATTTTGGGCCCCCTGGTATGTGACCTTGGTACTGCAGCAGAACTTCCATTTTTGTATCTTTTGACCTGGACGTGCTGTGGTCTTGATTTTTGGGTGGCAGATAGCTTGTGATGTAATAAAGAAGTGGTGTGGGTTCGGACCCCCTAGCAGCTTCCTCTGGAACTGCAGGGGTGTTTTTGTGAAAATCTTCTATTAAGGAACTGAACAAAGGAACAACGGATTTCCATTATATTTAGTATGCAGGTAGCTTAGATAGAGATATAAACAATGAAGTGCAAATTATGCTAATTGGGACTTAATTTGCATAGATAATGAGGAAAATCTATATTTGCAGTGTTTTTCATTATCAGACTCAAATACATTTAACATATGTAGGTTAAGGAACACCTTAAAAGCTTTGGCTGCGGCCGTTAAAAACAGAAATCATAAAATCCGTGCATTAGTCTTCGAGATACCCCAGTGAAAGCAGGATGTAAAGAATTACGATACCTGACCCGCTCGATTACTTCTGATGCGTATGTGAATTATCCGCAGCGCAACATTTCAGACTTGACTTCTACATGTGCTCTGAAATATTTCAGAAAACAGAGTATCGAATATCCTACCTATAGGTTTTGGCATTCCGCGTTGATGATGTGCTAGTTGGCTGTTTTTGTTGAAGGCCAGGTTTTGGACCTTTTTGGCCGATGCGGTGGAGTTTTCACTTACACTTTGAGACGTGCATTTTCGTCTTCAGGGACATTCATAGAAATACTCTACGTTGTTGGTTTATTGCTTAATTGCTTACATCGTCCAGATCTTTGGTATCTTGAACCCATGTCGTTTGATTATATGTTGTTATTTTTGCAGAGTTACCGTCTAACAACAAGTGATACAATCATGCAAGGTTTTTCTAGACCTAATCGCTAAAACATTTCTAAGCAAAGTTGGAGAGTAGTTTGTCTGGTCAGTGGTCAGAGTCCTCTCGGACGTCTAGCAGCGATCGATGACCTGCCAGCACTCCAGATCACCAACTTTGATATCCTACCAATAAAGAAATCAACAATTTTTTTTTTAAGCCAGCGGATTCTCACCCAGCACAAGTCGTAAAGGAAATGTTCCTACTGTGACTTGTCCAGCAGCTTGAATGGTGGATTGACCCCCATAACCACATAAATTCATTTTTCTGTACTGGTTTTAGGAACATTATCAAACCATGCAGAATACCTCAGATAACTGTAAGTAAGTTACATGATCCAAGGAGGATTCAATCAGATAAGATCCTTTGGATAATCAAGATAATACAAATTAATTCTACAACTTTCAGGTTTTGAAAAATCAATCTTGTACAAAGTTTCAAATCAACCATGTCAATGTACTGTATGTATCTAATTGTATCTACATTTCCAACTTGAAAATATTTTTTCCACATTAGCTTTAGTAATTGTGTGTCTAGAAATATAACTTCTAATTTTGGTGTCTTCCTTGTAGTCTAAGAAACCAGTATAGACTAGGGCTCTGTAGAACTGTACACAAAACTGCCAGCCACTGTCTCAAACTAAATCACAAGTCATTGTTGTCATTACTTTATTTCTGGGATAAGTGTCCTTGATGTGTAGCCAAACTTTCTGATATTTGTTGTTATTTCAAACATAAGTTGGAGAATAACTTGTACTTGGTAATTGTCTCAGGCAGGCCTCCACCGATGTGCACTGCACGGCTGCCAGTAGCACACTGAATCCTATAGTTTACATTATCAAGCCTTTACATAGTTTTACTGGGGTCTTAAGCAAAGTTTTTGCTGAGAATATCTAATTTTGTGAATTTGAAAATTGCCCGAGCTAAACCAATAGAAAAGCTTATCGTGCTCTTTAGAATACTCACTGTGCGGATGGTGTTATCATCAACCAAGCTGTGGCTAATGCGCATGGAAGTTCCCTTCCCGTCACTGTCAGGGTACACCGCCACGAGGTTGTCTTCCTCAATGGTGTAAGTCACCTGAATGTTAAAAAAGTATTTATATACATGTATATAACTAAAAAATACTTGCTAGTAAATACGGACATGTTTGTGTTTAAGTGTAATTCAATTGTTTTTAAAGTGATACCGGTGGAAATTGTTAGTAGGTGACCAAATTTGTAAGAGTGAACCTTTCATGTTGTTGTCGAGTACTATTTGTGTTAAGTGCCTACCCTCTATTAATTTGTAGACATATTTCTAATATTTATCCAGGGCAAAATACCAAAATTTACTATGATCAAAGGTTGAACATCAGAGGTAAATTTGTCTGTGTGAGTTTCCGGCCTTTTTTGTGTTAAGTTTGTCTACTAATATCTCACCCTTCTCTTTGTGCCAACGGTTGGATCGTATTCCTCACCCTCCACTCCCAAGGTGAAAGTGTACTCATGTACTTTCCCCATGAACTCCACCTTAGATGTTAACTTTTCCCCTACCAGAGAAACATTCATCGGACCTTCACCTCCTGTATCTTTCGAACCATCTCGGCTGGAACTTCTGCAACGATACAGCACACCAACAAGTTTCACGGTGAAGAGAAGGCGAGAGAAAAAATCGTAGGGTCTTTCGGATTAAAAATTTATTGAAGCCGCAAAACCCTCCTACTCAAGCAGTTTAAGACCTGTGACAACTTCTGTCGAACATGAGTTTCGAACCGCTCAGTGACCGCACGTAACCTTGCGAGACCGCGACGTTTTTAGAATGGTCCAATCGGCTACAATGTAGCGTTAAAGTGCAAAGAAAGGAATATTTGCCATACTATCTACTTTTGATAGGAGTTATGAATAATAACAGTACAAAAATTGATCAAATATTCATCAAATATTGACAGAAGTAGAGGCTATTACAAAAAAGGACCCCCGTGGAAGCTGCAAAATGGTTCCGTCCAAGCATGTTCGATTCGAACGTTCGAACAGCCCCCCGGGGTCTGGTATTGCTCGAAAACGGCGGGGAATTTATGCATCAGCTGGGGAAGAGCAGTAAATCAAAAATCGTTATTTCTAACCCAAAAATATTCTACAGCAAGTGAAATTGCAGATATAGTCCATAAGTATATATACCCTATAATACTAACTGTCTGCGAAGTTGGGTATTGATACGACCACGCGTTTAACAGGTCATTCACCCCGTGACGTCATGCGGTATCGGCTTGACATGTCTTTTCCAGAGAACACTTATGACAGCTTGAAATGCTATTTCCCCGGTCAAAATCACATGATTGCTAGCAAAATCAATGAATCTGTTAGTATTATACCTTGCTGAAAAATATTATCCAAGGCTATTTGACCTGAGAATGATCATGTTTTAGCAAGAGCAATTTTTGAGGGAAAATTAGAAAGAAAATCACTCTTTTTAATGTTTTGGCCCCAAATAAAACACTTCATCGTCATATAAGACATAATAGCCTTGGACAGATTAATTTCGTTTCTAATTATCTCCTATGTCGTAAAAATTCAAGGTTAAAGTCCCTGCCCCCGTCGGGGAATTCACAGATCAATGTACAGCAGTATTTTTTTTTACCAAAATCTTAAAGTTTACTTTAAACCCAAAAATAATTGACATTAAAAATTTTATTAATTTGATATTCTGAATATTTGTTATTTCCATCATCTGGCCAATTTTATTTTGAAAATAGATATCAAAAGTTACCTGCAAATATCTGCTAACCTAGCCAACCCCCAGGTGTCACAGGCCTTAAATCGGCTGAGTACGCCAACGGAGAAATTGATTCCCCGCAAAAGTACATTTACGGTACACAGAGTACACAGAGTACGGCTTTTCGATAGGGGGTAGGGACGCTCGTTATTTCCTTCTCACGAGGGGTAGAAGGGCGAGATCTTAAGTGGGGAGGGGGGTGGTTTTGCTCTTGACACCAAATCCATCCCCGTCAGTTTTGGAGCGGACTACGTTCCTTAAAAAACGTCAAAACTTGATGATACCGTCTGTTTAGTGTGCAAACATATTAAGGTCGGTTTCAGCAGGGAGGCAATGAGTTTTAACATATGGCTTTTGCCGTAGAAAGCAATTCCCAAGTAGATTCTGTCCAACGTTTTTTTAAGCAGATACTCGGTGGCCTATCGTCATGCACTGACCTCTCGTGACCAGAAATGAACGTCATTTATAAACGTCTACACGTACCAAGTTTCTCCATGATCTGTGCATAGTTGTCAGAAGTGCTCTTATGCTTCCATGTTCCGCATAACTTGTCTACAGGACAAGGCATTTGGTCGGTTGTTTTCTCGAGTGAGAGAGAACGTGAAGGTGTGGTCTGGTGTAGTTGCGCTCAGGTGTGTGAAAATGTTAGTTGCACAACCTGTTACACCCGTAGGTATTCTATATTGGGACCAAGACGCCAAATATGGGCATGCGCCAGGAGACCCAAATATAGGCACACATATGATCGTAAGCAAGGATGAATGGCAGGGTTCAGAATGACTAACAGGTATGTAGATGGGTTGTCGCAAGTTATATGTCCCTAGCTCTTGAGAAATGAGCTAAATCTCCCAGGGAGCGGACTCGCTTTCGTGAGTATTTGGATTGGTTTTACCTTGTGGAGAAAGAAATCCGTAACTATCTCACATCCCTTCTAATAAGGCTAGCAAAAGGGAAGCTCCAGATGTGTCCTTGTCCTCTATGGTGGGCAGTCCATGGGCTGTATGTCCACCATATGTGAGTAGATCCGACAAAGGGGTTTTATTCCCCCCCGAGTCAAGGAATCCAACCAACCTTAAGTTAGAGAGCTTGGTGGACAGATCCACTCAAATATGGGGGACAGATTAGTTTGGTTTTTCTGCAACCCTTGGCCTTCATACATATTTCACAGCTTATTGCATCCAATGGTCATGAATATCGACACCCTTTATTGATACTAACGGAATCAGTAATTTCTGCCCCACAGTTAACTTATAGGTGCGACACAACCATAGATACGTGCCACATTTAGTGGGATACGGTTGTCAAGAAAAAACGCTAACTCTGGCAATCTCCTTGAGCGTGATACAACATTATAATGAGTTACTGAGCATCACCTGGCAATTCTTATTACCTTCGCCGAGTAGGTTATGCAGAGGGTAGCGTTTGTGTGTCTGTTTGTAGTGGACCAGAATAACTCGAGAATGCCTGGATGGATTGTTTTGGTATTTGGTATGTTGGTAGGTTTTGATGAGACCTGAAAACGATTAGATTTTGGGCCCCCTAGCGGCTTCTTGCGGTACTGCAGCAGAACTTCCTGGTTCGATATCTCGTGTTCTGGACATGCTATGGAATTGATTTTTTGGGTGGTATATAGATCTTTGGGCAGAGAGTATTGGTATTGGTTTGGGCCCCCTAGCATCTTTTTTTGAACTACAGGAGCAGGTTTTGCGTCTGACTTTGAAAGGGAATAACTCAAGAAGGGCTTAATGGATTGTAATGATTTTTGGTAAGTAGATAGCTTGAGTGATGATGTACATCTTTTGATACATATTATGCAAATCAGTATCTTATTTGCATAATTAATGAGGAAAGTTTGTACATCCACCAAATTCCATGATAGGACTCTGAAACATGTGGCATATGTAACTGAGGAAGAGAGAAATATTAATTGATATCAACTATTCAAATGAAGACCACATTTGCAAAATTAATGAGAAAGTACTATAACAATATGGCCTTGATGGATGGTCATGATTTTTAGTATGTAGATAGCTTGCGTGATGCTTAGAATGATTGGACGATCATTATGCAAATCCGATTCTAATTTGCATAATTAATAAGGCAACTTTAAAAATCTGTGTTTTGTTCCATGATATGACTATTCAAATTGTAACTGAGGAAGAGAGGAATGTTGATTGATAGAAAATATGCAAAGGTTTGCCTAATTCGCATACTTGATGAGAAAGTTCTACAGTTCCACACTGGCAAATTACGGCAATTTCAATTTTCATACATTAAATAATTTGTGACATCAGGAAGTTATGTGTATGTGAACATCGTTGAATCAAATGATGCTAATAAGGGCCTCATTTGAATCATTGATGATCAATATTAGCAAGACCTTCTTTGTTAAGCTCATAATTTGTTAAGCTCATACTTTGGACATGTTGTATTTTAACCCTCAAACACCCGAACCTATTTTTGCGACTAAAATGACTGAGTGGGGTCAAAAATGACCCCAAAATGTTTTGTTCGGTGAAACCTCCCTTTTCACTTTTTTCACCGATTGTTATCCATACATTGCTTCATCAATGTAAGAGGAATGTTTTGACATCTTTAGATATAAATAATTCCCATTTATTATCATAATTTATGCAAAAAGATCAGAAGGACCACGTCTTGAACTATTCCCATATAGACCGGGAGGGGATTTTTGAGGCCCACGCCAAATTTCATGTTGCATAACTAATGAACGCTTAGGCGAGAGCCAACAAACTTGGTGGCCTTTCATAAAATTTCATTAACAAAAATTTCAAAGTGATAAAGCAAGTTCTTCGTTTTTCATGTTGCCATGGTAACAGGTTTTTGACAGGCATGTTTTTTGCAAAATCTGCTAATTTCAGTTCAAACAATGACGTTTCGAGGCTTTGTTGGCACGCCAAATGTATTTTCTTACATTGTTATCATCTTATGTAATCCAATATAACTTTTATGATTCAACATTGATATTTTATGCTGATTTGATGACGTCATACGTCAAAATCCAAGATGGCGAATAGAATCACGTAAAATTACGTCATAATGACGTCATACTACGTCATTATGACATGAAATTTGTTGTGGCAATACCAATTTACATGTGCATCATCCTCTGAAAATTTGGTGGTCATAAGATAAGTAATTCAGGAGTTACAGAGGGCAGGTCTCAAAAATAGAATATTATTTTTGCTGGGGTCAAAAATGACCCCAGCGGACTCAACACAGACTTTGCTATATAACGTCAACAGTATTGTGCCCATCTCCCTAGAAAATTGTGAGAGGTTAGAAAATACGTCTACTGACAAAGTCAAGTAAGGAATTTAGTTCAGATCAAACCTGTTCAAATAGCACGTCAAAATCCACGCCTGGGGTCAAAAATGACCCCACTCGGGTGTTTGAGGGTAAAGACAATCAACTGGTCTGATTTAGAATTGATGTAAAACACTCCTAATATATCAGTCATAAAGGTTAAAATCATTTGGCGAAGGTATGAGGTCGTGGAACTCTAGTTAGAACTGCAGTAATCTCTTATCAAAGAAACTTATTACCTTCGCCGGGAAGGTTATGCAGAGGGTAGCGTTTGTGGGTGTGTGTGTCTGCAGTGGACCAGGATAACTCAAGAATGCCTTGATGGATTGTTTTGATATTTGATATGTTGGTAGGTATTGATGAGATCTGAAAACAGTTAGCGGCTTCTTACGGTACTGCAGCGGAACTTCCTTATTTGATATCTCGTGTTCTGGACATGCTATGGAACTAATTTTTGAGTAGTAAATAGATCTTTGGACAGAGAGTAAGTGGTGTGGGTTTGGGCCCCCTAGCGGCTTTTTGGGAACTGCAGGAGCAGGTTTTACGTCTGACTTTGAAAGGGAATAACTCAAGAAGGGCTTGATGGATGGTAATGATTTTTGGTAAGTAGATAGCATGAGTGATGATGGACATGATTAAATACTTCTTATGCAAATCAGTATCTACTTAACATTATTAATGAAGAAAGTTCATACATCCGCCAAATTCCATGATAGGATTCTGAAACATGTGATATATGTAACTGAGGAAGAGATAAATATTGATTGATATCAACTATGCAAATGAAGACCTCATTTGCATAATTAATGCGAAAATACTATAATAAGATGGCCTTGATGGATGGTCATGATTTGTGGGATTCGGATAGCTTGTGTGATGCTATGTATGATTGGACGATAATTATGCAAATCAGATTCTTACTTGCATGATTAATGAGGCAACTTAAGAAATCCGATTTGTTTTATGATATGGCTATTCAAATTGTAACTGAGGAATAGAGGACTGTTAATAGATATAAAATATGCAAATGTGGGCCTAATTTGCATACTTAATGAGTAACTTCTATTATTCCACACTGGCAAATAGAAGGCAATTTCATACGTTTAATACTTTTTTGTGGCATTGGGAAGTTATGTGAATGTGAACATCGTTGAATCAAATTATGCCGTTAACGTTAACATTGCTAGACGACGCTTTTGATCCATGAACTAAAATATGCTAGAGTTCATGTCATGTTCTCTTGCCGGGGAGAGGCCATGGTCAGCAGGATTAAGAACACCGCGAACGAACCAGCTTGGCTAAACTACATCGTCATCGTTATTTTGATATGTATGAATTGGTAAACGTTATATATTTTGTCACTTCCTTGGTAGCTTGTATGATTGCTCAACCTCATCATGATGAGGGTTTTAATAATGTTTTAAGGCAGCAAAAAATCTTTTTTCAGGACCCCGTTGACAACCGACTCGTATGCGATTTAGTTCTAACAGGTATCTGAGATGATTTAACACAGAACCGTGATGATTGAATCCCCTACGTTTGAGATGGTAGCGCCCTGTGACGCTGGACGGGAAGTCCCCACATTCCGGAGTAATGCAGCTCACCCAGCACCCAGCATGTCAGCCGTGATGCTGTGATATAGTTTTAGTAGAAATAATATACAGACGAAGCCACTTAATTGCACCTCGGATAAACGCACCTTCCATTTGATTGTACCGAGTCCCAATATCCAAAACCGGTTCCCATTCACTGCATTGTTAGTGACTCCGCATATCTGCACCGCGCATGGTCACCAATGCCAAATAACTGCACCATTTTTTTTCTTCAAAAATCCTCGAGAAGTTAACTGAAAAGGTGCGCTACAATCGGCAAACGCGGTACAAATGAGCCGATACCTGCCGGTGTAAAGGCGCAATACCGACAATATGTTTAAAACTGTTTTGAGTAACAAAAGAAGGCGGTCTCCATTGACAATTACGTTGATAGGAATCGTATGGGAGGTCCCGGGCGGGTCACCCGTTATCAGGAACCAAGTTTTAGTTTCGATTCCTAGTTTCATGGCTTTACATGATTGACGTAAATCGACAACTGTACTCTACGTAATGTAACAAAGAAACTGTTATCCCATGGGTGGCATGACGATGTTTCAGAATGCCTCCCCTGTAACATTACGTGTGTTGTAATGCGGTAGATCGCATGGAAAAATGAAAGAATGCAAAATCAAAACAGGTTCGTAGTCATTTCTTTATTTTCAGCAAAGGGTCAATAAATAAATTCAATGACTGAATAATTTCGTCTGTTTTCTTTCTGTGGTGGTCCTTGGGGTATATTCGGCACATGTGCCAACGGACTGACCTGTGTGCTGCCACCAGGGACAGAGCCCGTCTTTAATCAGAGTGGAATATGTGGTTGTAACGAGGAAAAAAATTAAAAAAGAGAAAAAAGAGAAAGAAGGGAAGAATTGAAAACAGACAAGAGAGGATATTATCGTGGTTGATTCTAAATACTTATTCCAAGAATGGGGCTATGAAGTGCCTACATATTAGGCAATAATCCCAAATGTATTTTAGTTTTCTGAGCACCTTTTATTTTAATATTCACATTATTGGAGAGATGGTGACACAAGATCATATACCCAGTATTTGAGCATCATTCCAGAGCCACTCTTTTTGGAGCAACTTTCAGCTACTTAAAGGAAATATATCCAATTCAGTTTTTGAAGGCCGAAGAAATGTGAAATCGCAGTTCTAACTGTACATGACAGAGTGCAGAAATCTTCTTCTTCTTTCATACTGCCGAACCCTTGTTAACAAGGCTTATTGGCAGCTGCGCATGGGTTATAATTTGACAAACATGGGAAAAGGCGCGGTCAATACACAAAAACGTATCCTCTAGGTGCAAAAGACAACACAGTGAAGGTAATATTTACATATGTACAAGACGTGAGGGGGTGACAATGCAGCAGAGTCCTCCCCAGTTCAGACTTGAACTGGGCGAGGGACTCTGCCTCCACCGCACCAGGCTCTAAGTCATTCCATTCCCTGATGGAGCGCGGGAAAAAGAGAGCCTGTAGAAGTTGTTCTTGCTCGCGATGGCCTGCAGAGTTTGTGTGTGATTGGTGCGGCGGGAGCATCGAGCCACCTGGAGGAGCCTGGTTGAGTGTGGGACGGAGATGATGTTATCAATGATCTTATAAAGAGTAACCTGGCGGGCAATTTTCCTTCTCAATTCTAGGGTTTGCCAGCCCAGGTTGTCCAGCATGGCTGAAACAGAACTTGTGCGTCTGTAGTCGCTACGTACATACCGGGCAGCTCGTCGTTGTACACTCTCCACCCTTCTCACCTGGTCCTTGGTATGAGGGTCCCACACGCTGCAGCTGTACTCAAGGGTTGGTCTTACAAGGGCCATGTAGGCCCTACCCTTCACCGCTGTGCTGGAGATCCTCAGGCAGCGTCGCAACATTCCAAGGGTCCTGTTTGCCTTGGAGGTTATTGATTCGACATGCTTACCCCAGGTTAGGTTTACAGAGATGGAGATACCAAGGTACTTTGTGTTACTCACCTTTGCTAGGGGATGACCGTGTAAAGTGTAAGTCAATGAGACAGGGTTTCTAGAGCAGGGGACTGACATGACTTCACATTTTGAGGGATTGAAGGCCATCAGCCATTTATTCTCCCACACACTGATATCGTCAATGTCGTGTTGTAATTTCTCACAGTCGTCCCTGTTTCTGATGCCCATCTGCAGGATGCAATCATCGGCGAAGAGTCGTACCTTTGCATATGCAGAGTGTTTAGGAAGGTCATTTATGTATGCCAGGAAGAGAATTGGGCCTTGGGGAACACCCGAGGTCACTGGCACTGGGTCCGAGGATTCTCCCTCTAGCACTACGGTTTGTGAGCGGCCTTGCAGGAAATTCTGGATCCAGACAAGTGTTTTACCTGTAATACCATAAAACTGGAGTTAGTGTATTAGTCTTAGATGCGGAACTTTATCAAAAGCTTTGGCGAAGTCCATTATAATAAGGTCAGTCTGGATCCTGTTTTCCCTGTTGTATGCAGATATAAAAATACAGATATAAAATCATTAAAAATAAACTAGATTGAAAACAGATCACTATGCCTCTTTCCAATTACTTCTCCTTGTCTGGTGTTATTTATTCATATATTCATTTCTTCAGATACCGACATAACAGGTGACTATCAACTTTTCAAGATGTCAACCAAATCCAGACGATATGGTTTGGACCATCGCAGACTGGGGCATGCCCCCACTTTTTTTCAAAGGATGTGGTCTTTAACGTGCGCGGGGTCTAGCCCTCCCCAAACACGGGGCCTCCATTTAATGTCCTATCCAAAGGACGTTCCTAACCGAAGCTAGGTGCTAATTTACACCTGAGTGAAGTTAGTAAATTTGCGTTAACCATATCCAGACTGGGGGGGGGGGGGCTAAAAGTGCCCGCGCCAACTTTGACATCGTATTTCTGCCGAACGATGTATGCTAGGACAACCAAACTTGGTGACAATTTTATGATAATGGTTTAAGTTTATCACTTTTTCATGTTGCCATGGCAATGGCTTTCTTACTGGCATTTTATGCAAAAATCATTAATTTTTTAAAAACAATGATATTTCTCGTTTTTTTTGCACAACTACACTAGTTTTCCTACATGTATAACATAACATGTAATTAGATGTAACTTTCCTGATTAGATATTCATAATTTATGCTAATTTGATGACGTAATCAGCCAAAATCCAAGATGGCAGACTATATCACTATTTCAGGTATCAGCAGGCTTTTTCGCCCTTAACATCGTCAATACCTGACATTTTCTTTATCAGAAACATTTAGATCAACGTTTTTAGTCTATTTTCAGTGTCCTTTGGGGTCATAAGTGGAAAAAAGGATTTTTGAAAATTTCAAAATGGCCCTTCCAAGATGGCGGATCCCAAGGGATCGCTAACAACACGTGACGTCATTTAATGACGTCATTTTGACGTCAACGTACTTACCATTGACTTTGTATGCCTTTGCATACCTTAAAATGAATAATACAAACCGTTTTGTTTAATTCCTTTAGATATTACGGGAATTCCCTATTAAGCCAATAAAATCACATCGATGACGTCATAATTACGTCATATTACGTCAAAACGTCACCAAAATTACAGGAATTATAAAACTTGACGTGAATATTACTCCCTGCAAATTTGGCGATGATACATCATACCGTTCGGAAATTATGAGGGGGGGGGGCGATTCCAGTCCCAGATATACCAAAAAAGCCCAGTCTGGATAGGGTTAAGTGCCTTTCCCAAGGGCACAACGTCCGGGCGCATGTCCAAGCATGTCTGGGGGCAAGCCGGGATCGAACTCGGGTTCCCTTGTTTGACGGCCGAATGTTCAAGCCGTTACGCCACACGACGCCACGCGAGCACATACTTGAGTACATACAAGACAAGGTAATAAAGTTTTCATTAATTCATTCATACATACAGCGCTATCACATTTTCCCTCAGCAAAGACACCAAGAGACGCTCAAATTTAGATACTTACTCCACCATATATTGTTCTATTCTACAACGACTTTCTAATTTTTCTAGTAGCGATCATGCATTGGCAACGAGCCCAAAAAATGAACTATGACACTGCCTTCCTCACTCACTCACTCACTCACTCACTCACTCACTCACTCACTCACTCACTCACTCACTCACTCACTCACTCACTCACTCATTCACTCACTCAACCCAAGGGGAGCGTAGTGCCTCTGCATATGGTCCTCAAGGTGGATCTGTGTGTGTATGTGTGTGTGCGTGTGTGTGTGTGTGTGTTTATGAGTTTGTGTGTGCGTGTTTGCGCGTGTGTGTGTGTGTGTGTGTGTGTGTGTGTGTGTGTGTGTGTGTGTGTGTGTTTTGTGTGTGCGTGCGTGCGAGTTCGTGAAAAAAATCAAAGGGCACAGTGACGTTTGTATTCACAATCCCTGGTGGCGCTTGAACAAAATAGTGTCATGATAAGAAATTACAGGGTGGAAGTGACTACGAGAGTGCAGAGACCCAACTATGAACAAAACATCCCCACTTAAGGGAGGGTAGCGTCACTTTGATTGGTTGGTTCGTTGGTTGGGTGGTTGGTTGGTTGGTTGAACTGTATAAATTATTTTCCGGATATGTTTGTTTGTTTGTTTGTTTGTTTGTTTGTTTGTATGCATGTATGTGTTTATGTATATGTGAATGTGTATGTGTGTTATAATACACCAGATGGAGTCCTATTGCACAACGACGTTTTGATGTTTCGACAATTTCCAGAAGTCATAGATATTGGCAACGATCCCCAAAAATGAACTATGACACCACCCCTCTCACTTGTTAAAAACTGGTTTGACGGCTTACTGAAATGAGTCATTGTTGTAATCGGACTCTACCGTTGGCATTTACCCAGGGAGCTTTAATTAGAGACGCCCTGTCTGGTCGGGGAAACGTAAAGACCTGCACACACCGCTGTCTTTACAAGGCACGTTTCTACATTTGGGAAATCGTCTCTAGTGACTCAATCAAGCGTGAATTGGACATCATTTTTACGCATTTCTCCTTTTATTCTAGACGAATTACTTCAGACAATGGTTGCTTTATGTTGATATGGTTCTAAATATACATACATACATACATGTATATATATAAAAGGACAAACGCACTGTGTAGTTTATGTTCCAGATAGAAGTTTTGTCAATATACATTTTGTGGCCATCAATAACTAGTTTAGTGTCATTAGACGCTTAATATGACGTCCGTCAAGTTTGACGCTGCATCTTAATTACGAAAAAAATCAAATATCGTCATGCTGAAGAAATTAAGAGAAAAATCGGATCAGACTATGTGGAGACTCAGGCATTTCTTATACAATATTACAAAAGGCAGGGGAGCTACACATTCCTCGGTTGGTTGCTCTTTAATAATAACTACCTATCCGGATACCTATCAATTTATCAGTGCAGTGTCACACAAGTATGCACACTAGTCTTGTTGCCCCTCCCCCCCCCCCCTCTGAGTTGAATGACTTCAAAGTTAAAAATATATGCGTTTTTTTCATTTTTTATTATAGTTTTAGAACTACTTTGTACCTCGAACATGTACTGATATGGTGATTCGGGGATGGTATTTTTCTAGAAGCGATGATGCATTGCCAACTAGCCCAAAAATGAACTATGACACTGCCCCTCCCACTTCTCTTGAAACAACTGGTTTGACGGATTACTAAAATGAGTCATTGTTGTAATCGGACTCTGCGCTGGTATTTACCCAGGTAGGTGTGGTTAGAGACGCCCTGTCTGATCGGGGAAACGTAAAGACCTGCACACACCGCTGTCTCACAAGGTACACTTCTACAGATCGCCTGTTGTGACTCAATCAATTGTGAGTTGAGAATTTTTTATTCAAGCCTTTCTCCTTTTATTCTAGACGAGTTACTTTATGCGATGGTTGCTTTATGTTAACATGGTTCTAAATATATATGTATTTATATGTATATATATTTATATATACCTGTGTGTAAATCTTTGTGTTTGTGTGTGTGTGTCTGTGTGTGTGAGTGTGTGTGTGTTTGTGTGTGTGTGTTTGTGTGTGTGTGTGTGTGTGTGTGTGTGTGTGTGTGTGTGTGTGTGTGTGTGATCAAAATGCCGGCGCAGTTAAAATTCCGTGTTTGTTTGACACTTAACCTTATTGGGGGAACCCAGCATGTGTCATGATAAAATTATAGCAGTAAAATTGACTCCGAGAGTGCCAAGACCCCACAACTGACGTTTAATTTTTTTTTCTACAAATGGAGTGGAGCTGCACCTTGAGCGTCTGTTTGAACGGACTAGAAGCTGTTTATACGAATACCGTCCAGTCAAGTATTCATAATTACGACTTTTTCATTCCCTCCCCTCTCATGAACTAAATTAGTTTTGACTTTGGTTCTGTCATTTTGTTTCCAGATTTTTAAATACTAATTTAAAAAATGGTGAATCAAAGATCAATAAATCATTATCTTTTTGTACGACATGGTATGACGGTAAGCTCTCTCCTGTGTAATGAAGTGAGAAAGGCGAGGCTTCCCTTCCCTTAAAAAGAATGTAATGTACAAAGGTTTCTGTCTTGTCATGGCCGGGGGCATATGTTTTAATTCTCTCTCTCTCTCTCTCTCTCTCTCTCTCTCTCTCTCTCTCTCTCTCTCTCTCTCTCTCTCTCTCTCTCTCTCTCTCTCTCTCTCTCTCTCTCTCTCTCTCTCTCTCTCTCTCTCTCTCTCTGTGGGTGCGTGTGTTTGTGTGTGTGTTTGTTTGTGTGTGTGTTTGTGTGTGTTTGTCCCTTCCCCCCTCCGAGTTAAATGACTTCAAATTTTTGAACATATTCGGGCATTTCTTTTTATAGTTTTAGAACTCCTTTGTACCTCGAAAATGTACCGATATGGTGATTCGGCGATGGTATTTTTCCAGAAGCGATAATGCCCAAAATGAACTATGACACTGCCCTTCCCCTTTTTTCTGAAACAACTGGTTTATCGGCTTACAGACTATGACTCATTGTAGAATGATTCCGCCATTGGAAGTTACCCAGGGAGCTGTGGTTATGGAGGCGCTCTGTTTGGTCGGGAAGAATAAATTTGTCACTCTGAACATACTTTGCGTACATTCCTAGCCATGTTTGATCCTCTATCTGGTTTTGTAGAAAAATCACCCCCATGCTAAAGCAAAATAACGTCAAATGTTCACATCTAGTAGACGGATAAAGAAATATATGGACTTGTAGCGTAATCCATGGACCTGCGTCAGTTCTCGGAATCATAATTCACGCTCTATTGCACTCGTCGTTACTGGCTTTCCTAAAGATTTCACGTCGGTTATTTACCGAACAATACAAAAGCGGTGAAAGTATTGATTTCATTCTGTGACTGGTGACTTACGTGGTTCCAAAAAACGCGTGTCTTGATTCTGTACTCATTCTAGAAATCCTTGCATAAATTACATATATAAGTATATATTTTGTGTGCGTGTGTTATTGTGTATGTGTATGTGTGTGTGTGTGTGTGTGTGTGTGTGTGTGTGTGTGTGTGTGCGTGTGTGTGTGTGCGTGAGTGTGTTCGTGAAAAAAGCAAAGGGCACAGTGAAGTTAATATCCACAAACCTTGGTGGCGCTTGAACCAAATAGTGTCATGATAAAAGTAAAAGTGACTACGAAACTGCGGAGACCCAACTATGAACAAAACATTCCCACAGAAGGGAGGTTAGTGTCACTTTGATTGGTTGGTTTAACTGAAAAAATTATTTCCCGGATATATTTGTTTGTATGTGTGTATGTGTTTGTGTGTTTATGCATATGTGTATGTGTATGTGTGTTAAAATACACCATATGACGTCCTATTACACAACGGCGTTCTGATGTTTCGACAGTTTCCAGAAGGGATGTTCTATTGACAACGAGCCAAAAAAATGAACTATGACACTGTCCCTCCCACTTCTCTTGAAACATCTGGTTTGACGGCTTACTAAAATGAGTCATTGTTGTAATCGGACTCTGCCGTTGTTTTTTACCCAGGTACGTGTGGTTAGAGACGCTCTGTCTGGTCGGGGAAACGTTAAGTCCAGCACACATCGCTTTCTTCACAAGGTACGCTTCTACAGTTGGGGGATCGTCTGTAGCGACTGAATCAAGCGTGAGTAGGGATATTTTTCACGACTTCCTCCTTATTTACTAGACGAGTTATCTTATGCAATGGTTGTTTTATGTTAATATAGTCCTATATATATATATATTATATATATATATATATATATATATATATTTAGGACTATATTAACATAAAACAATGGTCTAACGTACAGTACAGTTCAAAGTCCAGTGAGAAGTTTTGTCAATGTACGTTTTGTCAGCCTTGAGGACCAGGTTTCTTCAGACGCTAAGTATGACGTCCTTGAAGTTTGATACAGCTTCTTATGAAAAATCCAATATAGCAATGCCGAGAAAGTTAAGAGAGATAGTGGCTAAGACCGTGCGGAGACACAGCCATTTCTCATACATCATTACAGAAGGGAGGGGAGCTACATATTTCTCGGTTGGTTGCTCTTGAATAATAGCTATCTATCTGGGGCCAATTCCAGTTACACACAAGTATGCTTTTTACAACCATTACCAGACTTACCCGGGATATACCACCAATGGTAAATCCCGATTTTCGTGCAGTGTTTGTGACTCGACAATGTACCGATATGGTGATTCAACAGCTGACAATCGTTACTTCGCAGGGTTGATTTACAAAGTCAGATTGGCATATGTCTTCTAAAACTGTCCCGGGTCAGACAACTCTAGGCTATTCCATGGTGATAATGGTTCGTTCTCACGACACAAAAAGGGTTTAATAAAACACGTTAAAATCACTTGCAAAGTTATTAGAAAAGTTATCAACGTTTTCCCCAACAATTATCGTGATGTTAAAAATACAAAACCATATAAAATACTATTTTATGACGACATCCCAATATATTCACGTTAGCAAGTAGAGAATATATTCGTGCTGGTGACAAGCACCAAAAATGGCCTACGTCACTGCCACTCCCCCATTTTTGTGAAACAACAGGTTGAACAACGTGCCTACGTCAGTCACTGTTGTAATCGGAGTCTATGATTGGTAGAGGCTTAGGGAGCTACGGTTAGAGACGCTTTCTCTTGCCTGGGTACGCGTTGGGTCTGTTCGTAGCGCGCTCTGAATACCAGTTTTTACAAGACACAGTTAATCTTGACGCGTGAGTTGGATTGTATTTACGACGTTTTCATTTTATCTAAAAATGATTACATATGTGTTTGGTGTGTGTGTGTGTGTGTATGTACTTATGTATGTGTGTGTGTGTTTGCATCTGTAGTCTGTTTGTTTGTGCCTGTGTCCATTCACTAAACACATTAGCTCAAGTCATCCAAGAACGCCCAAAAAAACTACTAATGGTTATTAGCAAACGTTGAATGACAGTGTCAAAACGTCGAACTGTTAACACTTGCTACATTGACACAATCATATCAAGCTTCGTATGTTGCCATTGAGTATGGTTGTATAATCTGCTCTTGTGGTGTTTAGAGTCCCTATCAAATCTGTCTTCAGATTTTTTAAAGAACATGACTACACATGCAAAGTTACTGTAAATCAGTTATGTCCGTAACCTACCTACCTTGGCTTAAAAAAATAGGATTTTCAAAATAGTACACACAATAAATGTTGTTTTTGAAATGGATATAAAATGATGGGCATTGATTAGAAATGTGGTTCTTTCTAATTTTTTCCCAGAATAAAGGCTTTCAAACATGAGGGTTCTCGGCGTCATCGTGCTTGGATGTGTGGCACTCCTTTCTTCTTCCAGTTCAGGTCAGCTTCGAACATTTTAAATCATCTAATCTCTTTTTCTTTTACAAACTGTTCTGTAACGTCAATGTTAAAGGTATTATATTGAAAATATATAAAGAATTTCCAATCTCCATCTCAATAGGAAAGCAATCCTGCGTGTCAAACTTTCCTGTTCTTGGGTTTCTGCACTGACATCACCTTGAGACAATATCAGCTCCTGTTCTAAAACAAATTGAATTATCTTGCCCGAAAAAAACTTTCTTCACCTCAACGAGATACCAATTCATAGTTTGATGAATGTTGGGCTTGAAATATTCCAAATAGGAACCTGGAAACCTTTTATTGTCCTGTTATATGGTTTAATGGTACCTAGCTGATCAAATCGCACGGTAATAAATGGAATACAGGACGATTGTTCATAAATTTCCTTCCCCCATCACTTGTAACAGAAAATTAAAATCATGATATATCATTTATGTATAACCATTCGGAAGAAAAGCCATTAAGTTAAAAAAAGAGTTCAAGATGAATCTCATCTGTTCTTGATTTGTCCATCATCAACAACAATCACTTTCATAACAGAAAGGTTGATGGGTACCTCGTGATGGTTCTTTTAATACACTAAAAAAGGTCACTTATTGTCGTTATCCTGTTTCAGCTCTCAACAGTAACCGGAAGCTGGCGGAAGTGGTCGAGAAGCTGGAGAACGGACTTCTCCAGATATTACTGGTAGGTAACCAGTAATAAATAAACTAGTAATAAATAAATAAATAAACCAGTAACCTCAATGTGGTCTTGGGTTTTTAGCATCGCTTTGCACGGATACTGGCTGTTTCCTAACAGAAAAGAAGTCCATGCAACGAATGCTCGATCTATGGAAAGAAATAAGGTTGCATCAAATCAATGTTCGTTACGTACAGTATCTTTACTTTCCAGGCAGAGGTTGGTGGGGAAGATTGTGACCGTTTTATCATAGTGAAGTGAAGTAAACTTTATTGCTCAACAATCGTATCATATGCCCCGTTTTAAGTCAGCTCTCGGTGGACCCCGTGGGTGGACCCCTAATAAAACTATTTCCGCTACCCATCTACAGCTTGCGGAAAATAGGGGCTCGGGGAGGGACTTTGACACATTTCCCAAAGAACCACTCCTTCTCCTTTGAGCCTGCGAAATGGAGTAGAGGTTGGTGGGGAGGGCGGACAAAAAACGGAAATATGATAAAACGGTCACAATCTTCCCCACCAACTTCTGCATGGAGAGTGAGTATCTTGACAGACAGACATATTGGAAAACTAAAGAACGTGGTATTTATTCTCATTGATGCCAGTGCTGCTTTTTTTCAATTACTGAAGAATGATGGACAAGGCTACCATCAATCGATAAACAATTATTATTGTCTATTAATATATTGTTTAAAGTATTATTCTTTGATGAAAAATTGTGCTTCGAGCGTAAATTTTTGTTGTTGTTGTCGCTGTTGCCGGTACATTATCTGTAAATGTCACTAAACGTGTGCGCGACAACCATTTCCAACAAATCTGACTTTTACCTTACATCGAGTAAAGAGTTGGATAATAGCACAAACTTCATGCATGCTGTGAATGCTGAAAGCCAACTAGTAGAGGGTTGAAAAATAACACATTAGTACAAAACAATAAGGAGCTTTTATTTACATTATAGATTCATAAAAATTGTTCATTACATACAGCTGCTGACAAGCTTAAGGAAGAGCAACAAGACCTGTCTGAGTGGGGGAATCGTGAAGGTAGTAATTATCTCATTTTCTTCTTCAATTTTTCGTATTTACTATTTCAAAGTTAGCTAACAAGTACAGACAAACTCAAGTAATCTGGCATCAACCCCACCAAATAAGTAAAATAATTCAACTAATAAGCACACATTGTACATATTTTGTTGAATCAATGCATGTAATTTCAATTACCATTAAAAGAAATTAACATAATAAGGACAATCATATTCAATAACTAGTATTTGCTAGTATGTAGTAAGTGTAAATCACGGTTTCAATTATTATGTGCAAATTATGATAAGCATCATTGAAAATTCGCAATACGAAATATTCAAGAAGGGGTCAATCCACAAAGCTAAACCAACAAATAATGTTAACAGTAAAGATCTCCGCAAAGACAAGTAACAAAGATACCAATGTGCTATTTCAAGATCAGGGTGCGCCAATAGCAAACTGCATCGTTATAACATTCGTACGTTGATTTTATAACCTCGTTATGATATTTAACAAATAAGCTATCCAAATTCAATTATATCTCAAACAATCATGACGCTTGTTGGTAGATAGATGTCAATAATTTTATATTATGACCTGCCAGAAATTAGCAGAAAATTCATATTATGCAATTGACTTGAAAGGTGTATTCAAGGAGAAATATAAGCTTTTAAAAAATGTGTAAAAATTGAAATAAAAATATTAGCAGCATTTTAACCCTCAAACACTTTTTTGCTGCTGAAATGACAGAACGGGATGAAAAATTACCCCAGAATGTTTTGTTCACTTAAATCTTCCTTTTCACTTTTTCTGCTAATTGTTATTGTTATATTGCTTCATCAATGTAAGAGGAATGTTTTGGCATGTTTAGGTTTGAATAATTCCCATCCTTTGGCATAATTCATGCAAAAAGATCAGAAGGACCTCAATTTGATCTCAATTTTGACCGGGAGGGGATTTTTGAGGCCAACGCAAATTTTCATGTTGCATAACTCCTAAATGGCTCAATCTAGAGCCACCCAACTTGGTGACTTTTCATAAAACGTCCTTCACAAATATTTCAAATCAATAAAGCAAGTTCATCGTTTTTCGTGTTGCCATGGCAACGAGTGTTTGACGAGGCATATTTTTAAAAATCTGCTAATTTCAGTTCAAACAATGACGTTTCGAGGCTTTTTTGGTACACTACATTAATTTTATTTACTCACATTGTTATCATCATGTATCATATAATGTAACTCTCATGATTTAGCGTTGATATCTCAAACTGATTTGATGACGTCATCGGTAAAAAATCCAAGATGGCGAGTAGAATCACTTATAGTCAATTCCACATTACCGTGTGGGTGTTTGTTGCCTTTTTTTCTTACATTTGCAAAATTTTTGTAACAATCTAAGGGAGATAACTCAGATAAGTAACACTTTCCAACACTTAGTTGATGTTCTAAATAGTTTCTGTCGCGTTCCAACATGTTAGACAAATTTCTAACATTGCACATGTTATTATTTTTTTTCGGAACAGTTGCAACACAGATTCATCATTTGTTCCTGCATGTTCTAACATTATACAACCATGGTGTAACTGGGTCAGTGGGCTGGGAACAGGGCATTTCACTCATCCCTTCAAAGTATAGGTGCCATGCTTAGACACCTCAGGACAAAGGTCCAGACGTGAAATCTGAAAATATACAGAGGCAGACAATAGAGTGCGATTAGCAACTACTTTTTTGTGGGCAATAACCCAAATCTACTATTTGAATAATGATGCAAATTGTTGGAACATGTTCCAACAGTGAAACAATCACTTAGATGTTTAAAAATTGTTCTAGGTAAGAGGTATTTGTGCAAATACTTTCAAAATATTTCCAAAATATATAGATAAGTTCAAACCTGTTCAAAATTTCATTATTAATTGTTTGAACAATTTAGAACAAGTTTTTTACTAAAAAAAGTCTTTTATCTAAAATTGGTCAAACTTCTTACCAATATTATCTGAAAACCCTCTCGGTTACATAGAATTGACTCTAAAATAACGTCATTACGACATCATGTTAGGTCATAATGAAACAAAATGTATCATGCTCGTATTACTAGTATTTTACACGTGCACGTGCACGTGAAAATGTGGTGGTCATACACTGAGTAGTTTAGGAGTTACAGAACGTAGGTCTCAAAACGGCAAATTATTTTTGTTGGGGTCAAAAATGACCCCAGTCTGACACAATAGACGTTCCTCTATGATATTAACAGTATTGTGCCAATCTCCCTAGAAGACTAGGAGAGGTTAGAAAATATTTTACTGAACACGTTGATGAAGGTTAGACATCCAGGTAATAAGATACGCAAAATAAAATACTCAAGCAACTGGATAAGATTTTGAAACAGTCAGACGTTTCAGACAGTATCCACTGTCTTTCGTCAGTGACTAACGATAGAACACCAGGTTTTATACCAAAACTCTGAATAGATATGTTAATGAGGTAAAGACAATTTAGGATGTCTTGAAGTAGTCTTTAAAAAGAAGATTAATTCAAGACAAAGTTTATGCCAATAGTTCAATTAGCTACTAAAAGAAAGGTACAAGGAACATTGCAGAAAGAGCGCTAACCGCTACTCCTCTGCCATTTACCACCATCTAAAACACAACCAGGGACACTTATTCAATCTCGAATCCACGGACATCCTAGATCGTGAAGAACGCTGGTTCGAACGGGGAATTAGAGAAGCAATATATGAGAGGATGTACAACCCCGCCCTCAACAGGAAAGGGGGTCTACGCGTTCAACTTTCAGGCACCTGGGATAATGCACTGCCCACCACCCCCCCACCCCCGGACAAGCAACATTTAGTTACTGTACTAGAACAACAGTAGCTAATTGAACTATTGGCATAAACTTTGTCTTGAATTAATCTTATTTTTAAAGACTACTTCAAGACATCCTAGATTGTCTTTACCTCATTAACATATCTATTCAGAGTTTTGGTATAAAACCTGGTGTTCTCAGTCCTATCGTTAGTCACTGACGAAAGACAGTGGATACTGTCTGAAACGTCTGACTGTTTCAAAATCTTATCTAGTTGCTTGAGTAATTATTTTTGGCGTATTTTACTGAACAGTTCGGGCATTGAATGAATGATTGCAAAATAGCTTGACCTGCTTAAATGTTGTTAATTCCAACATCCCATTAGCCGCCAAGTTGATATTGATACACGGGCAGCTAAAGTCATCAATCAACCTTTCATTTAGATATTACAATTATCCTTTACTGTCATTCACATACAGCTGGAGGCGACAACAAGGAACAACAAGACCTTTCTGATCATGAGATGGTGAAACGAGGTAATTTTTTTTTTAAACCGGTCGAAAATAGGTTTTTAAATACAGACACAGCGGTGACACACTGAATCTTAGGTAATCGAATCAGTCCCACTTTCAATCAAGAAAAATAATTAAACTAACAGAAAAATATTGATACATATGCTGCAAAAAATGTAAGCAAGCAATCATAACAACTTTGCTATCATGTTTATTATTTCAACAAATAATTGTTGCGTATACAAGTTGCAAAAGGCAGCGATTTTTGTCGCTAAGAAGTGTTTATTTATAAATCGAGGTTTTTAACGCATAACTCATGATTATCAATACTCATAACCTACACTAGATTTGTTCTTATACCCTGACAAATCAATAAAACAGCAAATAATACGAAAATACAAAAGAGCTGACAGAACCCGGTCTATGCCTTTTCAGGGTGCCGCTGGATAGGTACTGGTCCGTTCTGCTACCCTCGCGACTGTAACTCGTGGGAATACCAGGCCGAGTCTTCACCTTGCGAGGCAGCTGGCATCAAGAAAAAATGCTGTGCCGGTGAGTCAACCGCAAGCAATATTGAGATATATTCGGAACGCATAAGGCATAGTGGGTAACGGCTAGTTGGGCATTCTTAAGTATTACGTACATTTATGAACATCCGGTAACGGCAGGACGTTTGGCCCACAGCCCAGCGGTCCTGTGTTTGAATGCCCACAGCCCAGTGGTCCTGTGTGTGAATCCTGTCAGTGACACTGTGCCGAGGAAAAGTATGATAATATGACGTTCCTCACTGCACACCGGAGTAAAATGGGTACCTTATTTGGCTGTGGAGGTAAAAAGCGGTGAAAAAAGAAGGTTAGTCTCCGGTTTCCGATACCGTGCCCCAGACACATCGGATAACACCCCCACTGTCCTTACGGAATAAAAAGGCAATGAAACCCCCTAGCTTGGACCACACAAGAAATCCACTGTCCCTACGACCTACACGACCTACTGACGATCGTTGAGCTCAATAACTCTGAAACAAAGTTAGCTCGAGTGCCTTTTGTTCCGCTAGGAGCTCCTGATCTTCACGCCTTGAAGGGCATAAGACACCAGTGACATCAACATTAAGAAATTTCCTGAAATTACATAAAACATAATACTATTGTTTGATAACATAGACATTTTTACAAAATATTCACATTCACACTGAACCAGAGATACTAAAACAGGAGGTTCCTCCACAGTACGTTAAAAAAATAGCAAGGGGACCAGGAAACTAATCATTTTGAGTATTTATCAAGATTTATCCTCATGCAAAACTGTAAGACAATTCACTGATCCCCTCTTAAGTTATCTTATTAACAAACTAGAGTTCCACGACAAAATACCTTCGCCGAATGATTTTAACCTTTATGAGTGACGTATTATAGGAGTGTTTCTCATCACTTATAAATCATACAAGTTGATTGTCTTAAAATATGAAATGTCCAAAGTATGAGGTAAACAAATGATGAGCTCAACTAAGAAGGTTATGCTAATACTTATCATCAATAATGCAATTAGCATAATTTGATTCAACGATGTGCACATTCACACAACTTCCCGATGCCACAAAAAAGTACTAAATGTATGAACTTGCCATCATTTGCCAGTGTGGAATTATAGAAGTTACTCGTGAAGTATGCAAATTAGGCCCACATTTGCATATTTCTATCTATCAACATTCCTCTCTTCCTCAGTTACAATTTGAATAGTCATATCATGGAACAAAGCGGATTTTTAAGTTGCCTCATTAATTATGTAAATGAGGATCTCATTTGCATAATTATCGTCCAATCATACTAAGCATCACACAAGCTATCTACATACCAAAAATCATGACCATCCATACATGACATCTTGTTATAGTATGTTCTCATTAATTATGCAAATGAGGTCTTAATTTGCATAGTTCATAACAAGTAATATTTCTCTCTTCCTGAGTTACATATGTCACATGTTTCGGAGTCCTATAATGGAATTTGGCGGATGTATAAACTTTCCTCATTAATTATGCAAATTAGATTGTGATTTGCATAAGAAGAAACCAACCATGTACATCATCACTCAAGCTATCTACTTACCAAAAATCATTACCATCCATCATGCCCTTCTTGAGTTATTCCCTTTCAAAGTCAGACGCAAAACCTGCTCCTGCAGTTCCAAAAAAGCCGCTAGGGGCCCAAACCCATACCACTTACTCCCTGTCCAAAGATCTATCTACCACTTAAAAATCAGTCCCATAGCATGTCCAGAACGCGAGATATCAAAACAGGAAGTTCCGCTGCAGTACCGTTAGAAGCCGCTAGGGTGCCCAAAATCTAATCGTTTTTAGGTTTAATCAAAACCTACCAACATACCAAATACCAAAACAATCTATCGAGGCATTCTCGAGTTATCCTGGTCCACTACAGAAACACACACAAACGCTACCCTCTGCATAACCTTCTCAGCGAAGGTAACAAACACAAAAGCAAAAATACCATGTACGCCCCTGAAAACATAACCTTCTTAATAAAGGCAAATAAACATGGCTTAAAGAAGTCGTTCTGAAATATGACAATAATTGATAAAAGGCTAGCTGTACTAACAAAGGCAAAATATTGTTTAGAAACGAATTGAAAACGTTTTATAAAGTGCAATGAGAATGTAATGATGTAGTAATCTCGATAACAAAAATTGTAATAATTGTACAAAATAGTTCTTTATTTGTTGGATATTCACAAATGTTTCCTCTCTTTTCACAGGCATCGACCCAGCTCACAGTTTTCTTCCTGATTAGTATCATTTATTCAGATGAAGGCACACAATGTCCTTTTAATGACAGATTATTTTCCCTTAATGTTTACATCTGCTGGGATAGAAGTTGACGATCTGTAAGGAGAATATTCCATAGTTTTATTAACACTCATTCAGCTTAAGGCACACAATGCCCTTTTAATGACAGATATTGGTTCCCTTAATGTTTACAACAAGACTGTCATGTAAGTTGACGATGTGCATGTAAAAGATGTTATAGTATTATTGTTATTAATATCATGTATTCAGCTTAAGGCACACAATGTCCTTCATATGACAGATTGTTTCCCTTAAAGTTTACAACAAGTCTGCTAGAGGAGTTGACGATGTGCAAATAAAAGACGCCATACCTTTTATTAATTTATTGCTGTTAAGCACCATTTTTTCAGCTTAAGGCAAACAATGTCCTTCTAATGACCGATCGTTACCCTTAATGTTTACAAAAAGTCTGACATAAGAGTTGACGATGTGCAAATGGAAGATACAATAGTTTTATTGCTTTTTACTATCATTTATTCAGCTAGAGGCACACAATGTCCTTCTAATGACATATTATTTCATGACATATATGTTTAATTGAAGTATTTTACCAGATCTTATCAAGTTAATATTATCCATTAGTAACGTTAAGTTAAAGCTAAACCACGGTCTGTACGATTGAAAGTTTAACACTTACAAAAGTAAAGAATGTAAGGTCTGTACCATCTGAGGGCCTAAGGAATAGCTCATACCCTGAACATTACCTTACATCTAACTCCTGTAAAGAATACCTTATGAGCTATGTATGAATACAGGTAGCACAAAAACACTGCATTGTTTTTCTTTTGTCGCTGGTAAAACTTTTATTTGTACAACAATGATGTCAGCTGATTTGTAAGGTTATGCTCTCTAAGATGAACAAAAAGTATGTTGAACAAGTTGTAATGCGTAAAGAACTACAGAATGTCTGCTAGCTGACCAAATGGACTTGTCATTTATAATCACATAATCATTTATATGCTTGAACTAGCAACGGAAAGATGTAGTAATAAAAACGATCATGCGAAGGAAAACCTCTAAAGCAGAGTAATGGTAATTAAGTTACATCGAGATTGTTCAAGTGAACAGAAGACAAGACAATTGAAACCATTGTTGATATCAAGTCTGTAAAACTTAAGCAGGTACGAACACTGCTTTATCTGCTGTTTTTATTGTGACTGTTGATGTTAATGAAGTTTTCCTTGTTTCTTTGCGTGTGTCTTTTAGCATGAAACGTGAGAAAACGTTCGGCTCTGTGAAAAATAGATATCGTTTATTATCATATAGCCAGGTGACCCCAACCAACAATTAACATTGAGATGTGTTTCTAATAATAGATACATTTGGTATCCGAGTTTTGCCCAATCACCAGCCCCCTCCCTCCAGTAAACGGTATATAAGACCAACATGTTTGTTTTATTTATTTTATCTTTTTTATTCAGAAAACAAGAAAACAAGATACACATGGACATGGACATAGTGGCACTACACTCAAGTACATAGACTTATTTTACAGTGCCACAGAAAAGCTAAATAAAAATAGACATAGACAATGACAAACTTAATCAAGTTTCTGAACAAACGTAACAGAAATAAGATAAGATATGACCGAAGTAATGCGTATCAACTTAACGAAAGTGAGTAACAACGTAACTGAATATTTAAATACACAAAGTGATTGAAATATGAAATACATAATACATACAAATGTACAGATCCTTTGATTTTTAAAGGTAATATTCACAGATGATTCAAGGCAATTCCAAGTAGAATACTTAGAACCTCCCTGAATCATTTATAAAGTTTTGTGTCATCAGCATGATTTTGATATTGTAACTGGAGGGTATTGTAGGTGAGCCTTTTAAAAGAACCGCTAGTTTTGCTTTATCAGAGAGATTGTTGAGATCAATGAGATGGCCTATTTCCTGTGTAAAAGTATTGAAGAGTTTTGACCTTTGGTCAGTGTAAGAGGGACAATTCAACATATAATGCAGGACGGATTCAGATGGGCATCCACAACTGCAAGCAGAACTTTGGGCTAAGCTTCGCTTAAAAAGACTGTGATTTAAGTTGTACGTGCCAATGCGAAGTCGGGCGAGAAGGGCGCCGGAGTAGCGGGGACCACACTTACATTTGCAAGGCAAGGTATGGTATACGCGTGATGTTAAGACTACAAGAAGTTGGTATTATTATACAACTTCGTGTTACGTTATGATAATATCATATGTTTTCATCGTATAGCCGAAATTGGCATAATCACTCAAGATTCTTCATTCCTTATAGCACCGCCTTGGGCATTTTTGTTTTCCGTTAAACAATTTTTCATTGATCCATAATGTTTTCTTCGAAGCCAAGGTTAGAGAGAACTGAAATCGTATTTATACTTTTGCATATAAGGTTTAATTGCCGAGAAAATCAGCGGAATTCCAAAAAGGGAGAATTTAAAAAAGAATCTGTGTCAATTTAGATCGTACTGTTTTACTTCAGAATGTGGATCATTTACGATTTTTGGTCACATTTAGGATTATTTGACTTAAATCATGCATTAATTTTGTTCAAACTCGAGCTCATTTTCTCACATAACAAAATATGCAGGAAAATCATAACATACGTAAAGTTTTGGGATTTAAAAACTACAAATGAGCTAATTTCGTTTCAGTTTGTCAATACTCGTTTTTATATCAAATGAATTTTTTCATATCGTATCCTTTTAATGACATGTCGTACAGTTAGCTTTAGCAGACTTTAGGTTCTTTGGATACCTCCCGGGAGCCTCGGCAATCTGATATCCTCCCTTACAGTGGAAAGTAGCCCTTGACTTATAAAAGATTATTAAAAAAAAAGAAGTCTGGAACTTCATAGTCAAAAGATCTCCATGGCATATGAAAATTTACGTAGTCGAGGAAAAGCAACATCGTACCTGGCAAAACATTCCACAAAATCTTTTTTGGCCTACATAATTTCCCTGTTTTTATCTCCATGAAAAATGGAGATATTGTTTTGGGTGTGTCAGTCTGTCTGTTTGTCTGTCTGTCTGTTTGTAATTCCGGACTACTCTAGTCAGCATAACTCAAGAGCCTCTTGATGGATTATGATGATATTTGGTATGTGGGTGGGTGATGTGAAGCCGAAATTCAAGGTCGATTTAGGGCCCCCTGATATGTAACCTTGGTACTGCAGCAGAATTTCAATTTTTGTATCTTTTGACCTGGACGTGCTGTGGTCTTGATTTTTGGGTGGCAGATAGCTTGTGATATAATATAGAAGTGATGTAGGTTTGGGCCTCCTAGCAGCTTCCTCTGGAACTGCAGGGACGTTTTTTTTAAATCTTCTAAGGAGACTAACTGAACAAAGGAACAACAGATTTCCATGATATTTAGTATGCAGGTAGCTTAGACAGAGATATACATAATGAAGTACAAATTATGCTCTTTGTGACTTAATTTGCATAGTTAATGAGGAAAATCTATATTTGCAGTGTTTTCCATTATCAGACTCAAATACATGTAATATATGTAGTTTATGGAAAGTGGAGCATCAACAGATATCAATTATTTAAATAAATTCCTAATTTGCATAATCAATGCAAAACCACCACAATTAATCTAATTGGAAAATTATAGGACTCTCAGTATTGCAACATGTGTGAGTTCGATAAAGGTGCTTATTCTAAAGCATATATTATGCAAATGTGTAAGTCATTTGCATGAATAGAATTGTTCATGGAGATATGAGGTCGTGGAACTCCTGTTTTGTTACTGCTTTTTTATTCAATGGGTAAGCGAGTAATGATAAGTGAAAAGTAGAAGTTGACCAACTTACCTCTGAGAACTTTCATGACATGAAAGTTATTGACGTTGATATTTGTCAAGACATGTCTTTGTTTGGCTGTATTAGGACAACTGTTTGTAGCATGTACAGAATATACTGTATATTTGTACTTATGTCTGGGTGTAGCTGTCTGTGTAAAAGTGTTTAGCACTTCGGGCCGGTTGCATGCTTTTGTTGACAACTGGCAGAGGCAAATATTGAAAGAAAGAAACGCCTTGCGTTTGTCATTAGTAAGAAATACCTATACCATACTATATCATCTCTAAGTCCATGGCTCAAAAGCGACGGGAAGGCGTCGTCCTCTTGAAAATCACTTGTCTGCGTTCTTTCGCCGTTGGAAATTATACGCAACAGTTATACTCCATAAACAAGCCGCAGTTGGTCTAACACGGTAGGTCCAGGGTACGTTCATAGAGAGACGTATACGCTTAATCCTATGATTGACCTAACATTCTAGTCTTGCTGGAAATATTATATCGATGTGAAACTATTGAAACGAAGCTTATTTGACAGGAGATAACTGGAAGTTCTAATAAGAATTGCCAGGCGACGCATGTGGTCCAGGTCTCACTCTGTGGCTGGAAGGGGGCTGTAGCCTGTGGGACAGAAATAAATGTTACCGTTACTAGCTAAAAGGCTATTGATAATAATAACCTTTGGATCAGATGATTGTAAAATATGAATGAAGACCAAGGGTAGACAACAAATTGTTCCCCATATCTAAGTGGATCTGCCAATAATTTCTTACACTTTAGAAAGGTTGGTCGTATTCACTTGAATATGCGGGACATACTGCACATAAACGGCCCATTTGTAAAGGACATGGACACATCTCGACTGCGCTTAGGTTTCAGACCGTGACCCATTCAGGCTTTTGCTAGCCTTATTAGAAGAAAATTGAGTTAGTTACGTTTGTATCTTGTTTAAAACACCAAGTTAGACTTTTGTAGGCTATTCAAGGCGGATAATTGTCCCAGCCCACGACAAGAGAAAAATATGTTTTGTGAGAGGTCAACGAGAACCTTGTAAAACAAAATCAATGCAAGTAAATTTTGTAAAAAAAAATCCTCAACATTTGTCCTAGTAACGTAAAAATCTGTAGAAAGAATCTACTATCAGAAGAAGTATATTATGCAGACTTTAAACTTTTTTATTGAATGGTTTATTTACGTCCCGAGACATAACATGCAGTAGCAGCTTACATTAGCTGAAATGAAGTATGATTTAAATATCAAATTAGTCTAAAAGCAATAAAAATACAAACAATAAACATTAGATATCTTACAGTACTCGATTCAAAATACATGCGTACTCGTCTAAGTGCTTATTTGCGGCACTAACACTTTCCCATTGAGTAGGTCAACCAGGCAAGGTAGTGCACTCTTGCGTTGTCTAGCGATACTATATTCAAATTGCGTTTTCTGGTGTTTAGACCTAAGGCTCTTGCCGTGGAGACCCACACGGTTTGGACGCAACCAATTAGTGAACAACGTGGAGTTTAACAAGGAGGTATCATCAAACGTAGCAAATAGCTCGTGTCGTCTGTTGCATAGAGATGGCAATGACAATTGAATCAATGACATGTTGTAGCTAAGTAAGCAAGTATTGGTGATGGTGTCCGAAGTGGCGACAAGACCCAAAATGGCATGCGTTCGTGCGCCACTGCCGCCCGCTCTGCTAGCAGAACAACTGGTTAAACAACTCGGCCATGTCAATCATTGTATTTGGACTCTGTGATTGGTAGATACTTAGGGGAGCTACCATTAGATGTTTTTACTCTAAACGGGGTAGATTTTGCCAAATTTCTCCTCTCTTTTCAATCTGACTTAAAATACCTTCTTCAAGAAGGTTACGTTGGCATGGAGATCCAAGTGTACACGTTTTTCAACAGCACTGATATAATATGGTTTTTAACAGTACTGATGTATGTAAACAAACTCATTAGTATGAACTTTGTTTGTTGGCATGTATGTATGTATGTATGTATAGATTAAGTAGACCTTACGAGAGTCGCTGTACTTTTGTTGTGTCAATAAAGATTGTTGTTGTATAATTAGTTTGAGAAACACTCTTCACAGTGCTATCATATCTTACCTCAGCAAAGTCACCGAGAGACACCAAAATATAGGTATTGAATCCACCATATATTGTTCTATTCTGAAATAACGTTCTAGTTTTCGACATTTTCCAGAGAAGAGATAATGCATTTGCAGCGAGCCCAAAAAATGAACTATGACACTGCCCTTCCCTGAAAAAAACTGGTTTATCAGCTTACTGACTCATTGTAAAATGAATCCGCAATAGGTAGTTACCCAGAGAGCTGTAGATATGGAGACGCTCTGTTTCGCCAACAAGAATAAATTTGCCACTCTTATCATAGTTTGCGCACATTCCTAGCCATGTTTCCTCTATCTACTTTTTGGGGAAAAGAAAGCCCTTATAAAGGAAAGTGACACATTTCACATTTAGTTGAAAGGTAAAGAGATATATGCAGCTGTAGTGTGATCCATAGATCTGCGACAGTTCTCGGATTCATTACTTACGCTCGATACCTCTCGTCGTTACTGGCTTTCCAAAAGAGTTCACGTCGGTTGCTGACCGAACAAAACTAAAGCAGATTGTGACTTGAGACTTTAGTGGCTCTAAAATGTCTTGATTCTGTACTTATCGTAGAATTCCTTCCATAAATTATAGATAGATAAATATTACAAATTGAGGCAAGCCCAAAACATGAACTATGACACCGCCCCTCCCTCTCCTCTTGAACCAACTGGTTTGACGGCTTACTAATACGAGCCATTGTTGTAAAGGGACTCTGTCATTGTCAGATACCAAGCTGGGAGACGCTCTGTCTAGTCGGGGAAAGTTTTGACTTACCTGTAAAAACCTCACTCAGAAGAGACGTCTGAACAAGACAAGCTTCTACAGTTTTGATATCGCTGTAGTCACTGCATCAAGCGTAAGTTGTGTAGTATTTTACATACCTTTCTAATTTTATTTTAGACCCCGAACGAGTAAAAATCAACAGGGTTTGATAGTGGCGTTCTGTAAGTTTGGTTTTAACAAGCCTGCGGTCTCAGTTCGCCAATGTTGATTAGCAACACATTTCCAATCTGAAACCCGCTTATTTCCCAACCGATTACTCGCGAGGGGGTCATAAATATTCAAAGGGTTGATAATCACCCCTTGATACTTCACTTTTTTGTGGCGTCGTGTGTCGAGCATAAATAAGCACAATTTGATAGTGGCTTTCCATGAGTTTGGTTTAACAAGCCTGCGGTCTCAGAATGCCGATGTTGATTAGCAACACATTTCCAATCTGAAACCCACTTATTGCCCGACTGACTACGCGCGAGGAGGTCTTATATATTCAAAGGGTTGATAATCACCTCATGCTTTAAGGTATCTTGTTTTGTAAATTCTCTATTCCAAAGTAAGTGTGGAAATCCTTCCCTATGTTTTTGTGTGTGTCTGTGGGTATGTGTGTGTTTTGTGGGTGTGTGGGTGTTGTATGTGTGTGTGTGTGTGTGTGTGTGTGTGTGTGTGTGTGTGTGTGTGTGTGTGTGTGTGTATGTGTGTGTGTGTGTACGCTCGGGCGCGCGTGTGTTTCCTTTTGATAGGAACAGATCCTTATAAGGTGGTCCCAGGAAGAAATTACTGAAAAAAATTACACTTAGAGTTCGGAGACCCAACCATTCTAAAAAAATACTTACAAAGGGACGGGAGCTCCACCTTGATCGGTAGTTTGAACTGTATAAAATCTGCCTACTAGATACATGTATAATTATAGCTTCCCTTCAGTCAAGCATTCTTAACTCCACTCGTACTCCCATTAACTAAATTAGTTGATAATTTAAAACAGCTTACCACTTCTTTTTAGATTGAAGGAAAACTTTTTTAAATTCCGTAGTGGTCAATCAACGACCCATTAACTTTTATCACATTATAAGAAATGTTATGATGGTAGCTTTTATCTTAGCAATCGGGTAATGAAGTAAAAAAGGTGCAGCTCCTCTCCCTTTTCAAAGAATGTACTGTATAAAGGCTCGTGTCTAGGTATTGTACAGGGCATTTTGCAAACTTTCCCGTTTTTTTTTTTTTTTTAATCAATGTAATATTATCTTCGCCAAGGCCATGTTTTCCGACATATCTGTGTATGTGTGTTATGGTGTAAGTGTGTGTTTCTGTGTGTGTGTATGTGTGAGTGCGTGCGTGTGTGTGTGTTTACTTTGTTTTTGCAAAATTATATAAAGGTCAGTTTCGTTAGACGTCCATCAATTCTTCCGCTGCTCTTTAGGTAAATTCAAAATTGTCCTAGTGAGAAATTGAACAGGGAAAGTCAACCTGCGCATACGGAGACCAAGCCATTGACCAAAAATTCTTACCGAAGGAAGGGGGGCTACACCTTTTTCGGTTGGCTGCTCTTGAATAATACCTACCCATTCGATGCAAATATCACACTGTCACACAGGTATGCATGTCTTTCTTGTCGTACACTCCCCCTCTTTTGTGTTAAAGTACTTACAGAAGGGAGGGGGGCTGCACCTTGATCGGTTGGCTGCTCTTGTATAATTGTTATCTATCCTATTTAAACACCACACTGCCTTCCATTTATGAATGTCAATTTTGCTCCCCCTCCCCCTGTTCTGAGATAAGTTCCTTTTTTTTCTAAATCGGACATTATTCTATTTCATTTAAGTTTTAAGTCAGATTGTGTTTAACAATCAATGATATCTGAAATTAATCTGAGTCAGGGACATTTAAAGGCTATTGCAGCTAGATAATGATATTGACCTTTTCGATGCAAATATCAAACTGTCACACAGGTATGCATGCCTCTCCTGCAGTCCCCTCCCTCTCTTTTGAGTTTAAGTACTTAATGAAGGGAGGGGGCTGCACCTTGATCGGTTGGCTGATCTTGAATAATTGCCATTCATCCGATGTTAACACCACACTATCTTACAGGTATGAATGTCAATCTTGGACATTATTCTATTTCGTTCCATTTTAAAGTCAGATTGTTTTCAACAATCCGTGATATCTAAAATTACCCTGAGTCAGGGACCTCAAAGGCTATTACGGCCGGATTATGGTTTGTTACATGACATGAAAACTTGATGTTCTTAGAAAGGTCTATGGAAGCATTTTCAGATATAATCACTCTCAAGAATTAGTAAGACAAATTACTTTTCCATGAAGGTTGGCCTTGGGGGTAATGCAGTTGTATGATAATTTTACCATAAGAAGGACACCGCCCCTCCCTCTTCTCTTGAACCAATTGGTTTGACAGCTTACTAATAATACGAGCCATTGTTGTAAAGGGACTCTGTCATTATCAGATACCAAGCTGGGAGACGCTCTGTCTAGTCGGGGAAAGTTTTGAGCTACCTGTAAGAGAGTCACTCAGAAGAGACGTCTAAACAAGACAAGCTTCTACAGTTTCTATATCGCTGTAGTCACTGCATCAAGCGTAAGTTGTGTAGTATTTTACATACCTTTCTTATTTTATTTCAGACCCCAAACGAGTAAAAATCAACAGGGTTTGATAGTGTCGTTCTGTAAGTTTGGTTTTAACAAGCCTGCGGTCTCAGTTCGCCAATGTTGATTAGCAACACATTTCCAATCTGAAACCCGCTTATTTCCCAACCGATTTCTCGCGAGGGGGTCATAAATATTCAAAGGGTTGATAATCACCCCTTGATACTTCAATTTTTTGTGGCGTCGTGTGTCGAGCATAAATAAGCACAATTTGATAGTGGCTTTCTGTGAGTTTGGCATAACAAGCCTGAATGCCGATGTTGATTAGCAACACATTTCAAATTTGAAACCCACTTATTTCCCGACTGACTACGCGCGAGGAGGTCTTATATATTCAAAGGGTTGATAATCATCCCATGCTTTAGAGTATCTTGTTTTGTAAATTCTCTATTCCAAAGTTAGTGTGGAAATCCTTCCCTATTTTTTGGGGTGTGCCTGTGAGTATGTGTGTGTTTTGTGGGTGTGTTTTGTGTGTGTATGTGTGTGTGTGTGTGTGTGTGTGTGTGTGTGTGTGTGTTAGTGTGTGCGTGTGTGTGTGTGTGTGTGTGTGTGTGTGTGTCTGTGTGTGTGTGTGTGTGTGTTTGTACGCTCGGGCGCGCTTGTGTTTCCTTTTGATAGGAACATAAGGTGGTCCCAGGAAGGAATTACTGAGAAAAAAATTACACTTAGAGTTCGGAGACCCAACCATTCTAAAAAAAATACTTACAAAGGGACGGGAGCTCCACCTTGATCGGTAGTTTGAACTGTATAAAATCTGCCTACTAGATACATGTATAATTATACCTTCCCTTCAGTCAAGCATTCTTAACTCCAGTCGTACTCCCATTAACTAAATTAGCTGATAATTTAAAACAGCTTACCACTTCTTTTCAGATTGAAGAAAAACTTTTTTAAATTCCGTAGTGGTCAATCAACGACCCATAAACTTTTATCACATTACAAGAAATGTTTTGAAGGTAGCTTTTATCTTAGCATCGGGTAATGTAGTGAGAAAGGTGCAGCTCCTCTCTCTTTTCAAAGAATGTACTGTATAAAGGCTTGTGTCTTGGTATTGTACAGGGCATTCTGCAAACTTTCCCGGTTTTCTTTTTTTTTTAGTCAATGCAATATTAACTTCGCCAAGGCCATGTTTCCCGACATATCTGTGTATGTGTGTTATGGTTTAAGTGTGTGCTTGTGTGTGTGTGTATGTGTGAGTGCGTGAGTGTGTGTGTGTGTGTGAGTGTTAACTTTGTTTTTTCGAATTATATAAAGGTCAGTTTCGTTAGACTGCTAATGAAGACGTCCATCAATTCTACCGCTGCTTTTTAGGTAAATTCAAAAATGTCCTAGCGAGAAATTGAACAGGGAAAGTCAACCTGCGCATACGGAGACCAAGCCATTGACCAAAAATTCTTACTTAAGGAAGGGGGGCTACACCTTTTTCGGTTGGCTGCTCTTGAATAATACCTACCCATTCGATGCAAATATCACACTGTCATACAGGCATGCATGTCTTTCTTGTCGTACACTCCCCCTCTTTTGTGTTAAAGTACGTACAGAAGGGAGGGGGGCTGCACCTTGATCGGTTGGCTGCTCTTGAATAATTGATATCTATCCTATTTAAACACCACACTGCCTTCCATTTATGAATGTCAATTTTACTCCCCATCCCCCTGTTCTGAGATGAATTACTTTTTTTTTCTAAATCGGACATTACTCTATTTCATTTAAGTTTTAAGTCAGATTGGGTTTAACAATCAATGATATCTGAAATTAATCTGAGGCAGGGGCCTTTAAAGGCTATTGCAGCCGGATAATGATATTGACCATTTCGATGCAAATATCATACTGTCACACAGGTATGCATGCCTCTCCTGCCATCTCCTCCCTCTCTTTTGAGTTAAAGTACTTAATGAAGGGAGGGGGGCTGCACCTTGATCGTTTGGCTGATCTTGAATAATTGCCATTCATCCGATGTTAACACCACACTATCTTACAGGTATGAATGTCAATTTTAGACATTATTCTATTTCGTTTTATTTCAAAGTCAGATTGTTTTTTTATCAATCCGTGATATATAAAATTACCCTGAGTCAGGGACCTCAAAGGCTATTACGGCCGGATTATGGTTTGTTACATGACATGAAAACTTGATGTTCTTAGAAAGGTCTATGGAAGCATTTTCAGATATAATCACTCTCAAGAATTAGTAAGAAAAATTACTTTTCCATGAAGGTTGGCCTTTGGGGTAATACAGTTGTATGATAATTTTACCATAAGAAGAACACCGCCCCTCCCTCTTTTCTTGAACCAACTGGTTTGACGGCTTACCAATACGAGCCATTGTTGTAAAGGGACTTTGTCATTATCAGATACCAAGCTGGGAGACGCTCTGTCTAGTCGGGGAAAGTTTTGAGCTACCTGTAAAAAAGTCACTCAGAAAAGACGTCTAAACAAGACAAGCTTCTACAGTTTCTATATCGCTGTAGTCACTGCATCAAGGGTAAGTTGTGTAGAATTTTTACATGCCTTTCTAATTTTATTTTAGACCTCGAACGAGTAAAAATCAGAAGGGTTTGATAGTGTCTTTCTGTAAGTTTGGTTTTAACAAGCCTGCGGTCTCAGTTCGCCAATGTTGATTAGCAACACATTTCCAATCTGAAACCCGCTTATTTCCCAACTTATTACGCGCGAGGGGGTCATAAATATTCAAATGGTTAATAATCACACAATGCTTTCATCTTGTTTTGTAAATTCCCTATTCTAAACTTAGTGTGGAAATCATTCCCTATATTTGTGTGTGTGCGTATGTGTGTATGCGTACATGTTTGAATGTGATTATTGTGTATTTGTGTGTGTGTGTGTTTGTGTCTGTGTGTGTGTATGTGAGTGTATGTGTGTGTGTTTGTGTGTGTGTGTTTGTTTGTGTTTGTGTCTGTGTGTGTGTATGTGTATGTGTGTTTGTGTGTGTGATGAACATTCCGTGACTTTCTGTATGCACCAATCTTCGTGGCCCTTTGACAGCATCTGATCTTTATAAGGTAATCGTAGAAAAAAATATAAAAATTACTGAGAATAAAATCATGCCTCGAGTTCGGAGAACCCAACCATTATAGAAAGAATCTTAAAAAGGGACGATAGCTTCAACTTGATCTGTAGGTTAAACTGTGTAAAATCTGATTATAAGATAAAATAACTTTCCTTCAGTCAAGCATCTATGATTGCCACTATGTTCATCCCTTCCACTCCTATTAACTAAATCAGTTAAGAGTTTAGAATATCTTCTGACATTGCTTTAAAGAGTAATGGAAAATTTTGTCAGCGATGACTAAACTTTTATCACATTGTAAGAAATGTTATGAATGTAGCTTTTATCTTGCGTTTGGGTAATGAACTGAGAAAGGTGTAGCTCCTCACCCTTTTCAAGAAATGTACTGTGCAAAGGTGTGTGTCTTGGCCTGTTACAGGGCATTGTGTTTGCGCGTATTCAGCCATGTACAATTGGCACCGATTATCTTGTCAAACATCTGTATAGAATAGGTCAAAGGCAGATAAATTTTATCACAGTTCATATGCCATGTCGTGGCCATACTGATATTGTTATCGGGTTCCGTTGAACTATTATGCTGAAATCGTGGTTAGTAGTTCCTTTAACATGGATACTTAACTTTTTGTGTGGTGTCGTGTGGCGTACTGGTTAGAGCATTGGGCTGTCAGAAAAGGGGCTGTCACCAAGTTATAGGGTAGTAATTGAGGCAAACACAAAACATGAACTATGACACCGCCCTCCCTCTCCTCTTAACCAACTGGTTTGACGGCTAACTAATACGAACCATTGTTGCAAAGGGACTCTGTCATTTGTCAGATACCAAGCTGGGAGACGCTCTGTCTAGTCGGGGAAAGTTTTGATCTACCTGTAAAAACCTCACTCAGAAGAGACGTCTGAACAAGACAAGCTTCTACAGTTTTGATATCGCTGTAGTCACTGTATCAAGCGTGAGTTGTGTAGTATTTTTCATGCCTTTCTTAATTTATGTCAGACCCCCTACGAGCGAAAAATCAGCATGGTTTGATAGTGGCTTTCTGTAAGGTTGGTTTTAACAAGCTTGCGGTCGCAGAACGCCAGGGTTGGTTGGCGACACATTTCCAATTTGAAACCCGCTTTTTCCCCAACTGATTAGGCGCGAGGGGTTTTTAAATATTCAAAGGTTTGATAATCTACCCATGCTTTAGATTATCTTGTTTTGTAAACTCCCTATTCTGATCTTAGTGTGGAAATCCTACCCTATGTTCTGTGTGTGCGTTCGTGTGTGTGTGTGCGTGTGTGTGTGTGTGTGTGTGTGTGTGTGTGTGTGTATGTTTGTGCGTGTGTGACAAACATTTGGTAACTATCTGTATGCACCAACCTTCGTCGCCCTTGGGCAGCAAACGATCCTTATATGGTGGTCCCAGCAAAAATTTCATAATAAATTACTGAGAAAAATTACGCCAACCATCATTTTTAAAAAAATCTTACAAAGGGACGGGAGCTCCACTTCGATCGGTAGGTTGAACTAGATAAAATCTGCCTATTAGATACATGTATAATTATAGCTTCCCTTCCCCAAGCATTCATAATTACAACTATGTTCAGCACATCCACTCCAGTTAACTAAAATAGTCAATAGTTTAAAACAGTTTCTACCACTTCTTTTCAGATTGACGGAAAAATTTGTCTGTCAAATTCCGTAGTGGTCAATCAACGCTCAATAAAATTGTATCACTTTGTAAGAAATGTTATGAAGGTAGCATTTATCTTAGAAATTGGGTAAGGAAGTGAGAAAGGTGCAGCTGCTCTCTCTATTCAAGGAATGTACTGTATAAAGGTGTGTGTGTGTGTGTGTGTGTGTTTGTTTGTGTGTGTGTGTGTGTGTGTGTGTGTGTGTGTGTGTATGTGTGTGTGTGTGTGTGTGTGTGTGTGTGTGTGTGTGTGCGTGCGTATGTGCGTGTGTGTGTGTGTCTGCCTGTGTTTGTTTTCTTATGTATACGGCGAAATTCTCAAACGCAGTTTTCGTTTTACCGGCCCAGACAGAAATTCTGTTAACTTTGTTTTTGCGAACTTATATAAAGGTCAGTTTCGTTAGACGCAAATGAAGACGTCCATCAATTCTACCGCAGCTTTTTAGGTAAATTCAAAATTGTCCTAGTGAGAAATTGAACAGGGAAAGTCACCCAGAGCATGCGGAGACCAACCTATTGACCAAACATTCTTACCGGAGGAGGGGGGCTACACCTTTTTCGGTTGGCTGCTCTTGAATAATACCTACCCTTTCGATGCAAATATCACACTGTCACACAGGTATGCATGCCTTTCTTGTCGTACCCTCCCCCTCTTTTATTAAAGTACTTACAGAAGGGAGGGGGGCTGCACCTTGATCGGTTGGCTGCTCTTGAATAATTGCTATCTATCCGATGTAAACACCACACTGTCTTACAGGTATGAATGCATATTTTGCTTCCCCCTCCCCCTGTTCCGAGTTAAATTACTTTAAAGTTTAAACTAAAATTCGGACATTATTCTATTTCATTTAAGTTTCAAGTCAGATTGTCTTAAACAATCCGTGATATCTAAGATTAACCTGAGTCGGGGACCTCAACGGCTATTGCGGCCGGATAATGTTTTGTTCCATGACATGAAAACTTGATATTCTGAGAGAGGTCCATGGAAGCATGTTGAGATAAAATCACTCTCAAGAATTAGGTAGAAAAATTACCTTTCCATAATAGTATGCTTGGGGGTAATTCAGTTCTATAAGAATTTTACCATTAGAAGGACAACTACAACGTACCGATATTCTGGCATTTGCAAGTAGTGTTGATGTCCGAGCTTGCGACAAGCCCAAAACATGACCTTCGTCACTGCCCCTCCTCTATTTGGGGAAATAACAGGTTGAACGACTTGCCTACGTTAGTTATTGTTCAATCTAAGCTCTATAATTGGCATACACGTAGGGGCTACGAATACAGACGGTTTCACTAGTCTGGCTTTAATTTTGACCTTTGTCTACCGTGCTGAGAACACGTGTTTTTACAAGGCACGCTTTTACTGTTTGGATATGGCCTGTAGTGAATGATACAAGAGTGAGTTGGATAATTTTCACCCAGTTCTCGTTTCATTTCAGATCCTGGATGAATAAAATGTCTAACGTTTAGACGTCCAGGCTGGTGTGTGTGTGTGTGTTTGTGTGTGTGTATGTGTGTGTGTGTGTGTGTGTGTGTGTGTGTGTGTGTGTGTGTGTGTGTGTGTGTGTGTGTGTGTGTGTGCGTGTGTTTGACGTAAATCTTCTGGCGCAATGTTTGTATTTTCAAAACAGTTGCAGTTAAAAATTCTGCTAAGGGCCATTGTTTGAAAAAAACGAGACCTGTGGTCAGTCCAATCTGAGTGAAACAGTTTTGTCGTTGACCAGCATTTCCTCTCAAGCAGCTTTGAAGGCTTCTTCATACCTCCTTCCAAGTGATGATCTTCTTATTTAGTCAAATTCTAATCATCTCCACGTCCTATTGTTCATTGCGTTCGTTTTCAGTGCCATTACTGTCAATGTCGTCACTTTCCTATTGTAGAAGTAGTCCGGAGGAGATAACTTTGTTTGTTTTTTGTCCAGGATAAAAGGAATCAAACATGAAGGTTGTTGGTGTCATCGTGCTTGGATGTGTGGCACTCCTTTTTTCTTCTAGTTCAGGTCAGCTTCAAACATTTTAAACTATCTATTCTCTGTCAAAACTAAACATACATGTGTTCATTAACTCTCAAACACCCGAACCTATTTTTAATTGCCTGAGCGGGGTCAAAAATGACCCAAAAATGTTTTGTTTAGTAAAATCTCCATTTCTACTTTTTTCGCTGATTGTTATCCATACATTGCTTCATCAATGTAAGAGGAATGTTTTGGCATCTTTAGATATGAATAAATCCCGTTCATTATCATTATTTATGCAAAAAGAGCAGAAGGACCACTTCTTGAACTATTCCTGTTTATACCGGTATGGGAGTTTTCAGACCCAAGCCAAATTTCATGTTGCATCACTAATGAACGGCTTACGCGAGAGCCACCAAACTTGGTGGCTTTTCATAAATTGTCCTTAACAAAAATTTCAAATGGAAAAAGTGAGTTCATCGTTTTCCGAGTTGCCATGGCAACGGGTTTTTGACAGGCATATTTGACAAAATCTGCTAATTTTAGTTCAAACAATGACGTTTCGAGGCTTTGTTTGTACGCCAAATATATTTTCTTACTTTGTTATGATCTTATGTAATCCAATGAAACTTTTAGGATTCAACATTGATATTTTATGCTGATTTGATGACGTCATCCATCAATATCCAAGATGGCGGATAGAATCCCATAAAATTACGTCATCATGACGTCATATTACGTCAATATGACATGAAATTTGTCATGGTAATACTAATTCACATGTGCATCATCCTCTAAAAATTTGGTGGTCATACCATAAGTAGTTCAGGAGTTACAGAGGGCAGGTCTCAAAAACAGCACATAATTTTTGCTGGCTTCAAAATTGAACCCAGCGGACTCATCACAGACTTCCCTGTATAACGTCAACAGTATTGTGCCCATCTCCCTAGAAAATTATGAGAGGTCAGAAAAGATGTCTACTGACAAAGTCACGGAATTTTTTCAGATCAAACATGTTCAGATAGCACGTCAAAATCCACGCCTGGGGTCAAAAATGACCCCACTCGGGTGTTTGAGGGTTAAGTTAAATCAAATATTTTTCTTGTACAATTAAAGAATGTATGTAACGTATACGTAAAGGGTATATAACAAAGGGTATATAACAATATATGAAAAAATGAACAATCTCAGCCTGAACAGGAAAGCAGTCCTACGTTTTTAACTTTTCAGCACTTGGGTTAGTTCATAGTGTTCAGTGAACATCTCTTGGACTTCAAACATTCAAGATTCTAGATGAAGCAACTTGGTAATATTTATCACTAGTTCTTTTTTTCATTAAGTGTTCGTATCTTCCCTTGCTGATCAGCTTCCAAGGTAATAAATGCTGTACAAGACTAACGTTAACAATTTTTACATTTCCCATCAATTTTGATGCAATACCATAATGATCACGAATTATGTTTTTGAAGAAAGATTCTCAACTGTTTCAAATTACTCTATAATTCTATTTTTACTCTATCATCCACACATTCCATTCATCATCACTTTATAACAGGAAACTGAGCTCAAGAACTTGAAGGTTTTCAATACATTTAACTTATTGTCGTTATGCTGTTTCAGCTGTCGACAGTGACCAAAAGCAGGCGGAAGTGGTTGACAAACTCGAGAAGAGTATTCTCCAGATTTTACTGGAAGGTAACCAAGATTTCCAATAATAAAAAGATCTATGGCTTTCGGCATCGTTTTGCACGGATCACGGGTTATTAACAGAAATCAAGTTCATTCAACGAACACTGGATTCTTGGACATTGTTAAGGTTGTATCAAATTAACGTCCGCTGCATACGAAATCTTAACAGACCGACATATTTGGAAACTATATAGCAAATGATACGTATTCTTATCGATGCAAGTGTAATTTATTCTAACTACTTAACTGAAGGATGAAAGACATGTCAGAACATAATTGGAAAATCAATTAACGCTTATTTTTGTCTATTCTTAAAAGTGTGCTCCTTACATTGAACCTATTCTGCTTCTGCTGATTTTTGTTGTTGTTGTCATTGTCACAAGCATCTCCCACAAATCTGACTTTTACCTTGTTTCGAGGAAAGAGTAACAAAATAGCTTAATGCATTAAAAGGTTTAATGCAAGGTGTGCATGCTGAAAGCTAGTATAATAGTAAAGACTAAGAATGCGCTAGTAAACAGCTGAGAAGTGACAAACTTGCGATAAACACTTTACTATTATATGAACCTTAATTTAGATATTAGACTAATCACATGTCTGTTACATATAGTTGGTGACAAGGAGGAGCAAAAGGATCGTTCTGAGGAGGGTAATTATCTCATTTTTTTATCTCTTCGCATCCCTAGCATGTACGGTAAGGGAAATATGAAATTTCGACATTAAATATGCAAATGAGGTGCCCAATTTTATAACACGCATTCACTTATATTCATATTTCCTAAACCTACATTCACTCATTAGCTCACTCACTCACTCACTCACTCACACACACTTACTCGCTCACCCACAAGGGCAGCATAGCGTTAAGCAAGGGTTCTCTACTGCTTTACCGTAATATAAATATGAAGTTCCTGCTTAAATTAAATTCAGTTGTATTCACCTTTCCCTAAGATACACTTTCAATATGACATCCCTAGCATTTACCGTAAGGAAAATATTAGTTTCTGCATAGATTGTGCAAATGAGGTCCACATCAGTATAACACACATTCCGTTGTATTCACCTGTCCGTTATTAAAGATGGGCTTATCAATGTTGACAATTTGCCAACCATCTTCAGTCGCAAGTCAGTAATGGATCATCTGGACTGAGATTCTATTATCTTCTTTAATGACAATGTATTCTAAGACTTATTTCAATTCGTTTGGCCGTCCTTCATTTTCATATCATTGTTTATCGTTTATACAATCCAACATAATTAAGTGCATTTTCTATGCTTTTTCAGATTCTGCCTGCCGCTGGTACGGTACAGCTCCGTTCTGCGGTGGCTCCTGCCTCAACTTTCAGAAAGCCGTGAAATGGACCGATTGCGGGGACGGAGCATGCTGCTGGACGGGCCAAAAAGTTAAGTGCTGTCCAAAAGCCATACATTCCTAAATAAGGGAAGACAGCAGTCACATTTGTCGACAATCAGGCGTAGCACCAGCATGCGGGGGGGGGGTGGTTTGGGCTGTTCATGCAGATATAGAGTGATATATTAATCATAAAGATGTAATTAAACTGAAAAGTTCTGAAATGATTCAACTCACTATTTCTTTCTATCAGCAACCTTATATCTGCACGATTGCCTGTCCTCAATCGCTGTGTTGTTCGAGGCATTTGCAAATTATAGTTCATCACCTTCAATTACCTTTCATATAGTTTGATACAGCTTTTTATTACCGCGTATTCAGATAAAGGCACAAAATGCCCTTTTAATGGCAGATTGTTTCCCTTAATGATTACAACAAGACTGCCATAGGATTTGACGATGTGCAAATAGAATATTTGCTGTTTAGTATCATTTATTTAGCTAATGGCACACAATGTCCTTCTGATGACATATTGTTTCCTTTAATGTTTACAACAAGTCTGCCATAGGAGTTGACGATGTGCTAATATGTTATAGTTTTATCGCTTTGTATAACCGATTGCTTTGTAAAATCTACAAACAAGAACCTCATGTCTTTGAGACAGAATCATCGTGTATCTTAAAGACAAGTTGTTACTCCACCACAGCTGTCTTAAAACATGTGTAAAATCTGTATCAAAGCATAGATGCTTTTTTGTGGCAATTTGACCATGTTTCAGCAAGTATATATTATCCATAGGTAACGTTAAGTGAGAGTTAAACCCCGGTCTGTACGATTGAAAGCCTAACAACACAAAAGTAAAGAATGTAAAGTTTGTAGTACAAACTTTGTACCATCTAAAGACCTAAGGTAAAGCATATTATCTGGTTCTTACCTTAGAGTTAAGACCTGTATAGAATACTTGATCAACTATGTTTTAATACAGGTACCATAAAAACAAAACACCGCATTGTTTTTTTTTTCTTCTGTTGCTGGTAAAACTTTCATCTGTACATCAATGATGTCAGCAGATTTATAAGATCATATTTTTCCAAGATGAATGGATGATGATTATGTTGAAGAACTTGTAATGCGTAAAGAACTTGAGATATAGAATCTATGCTAACTGATCAAATGAGTTCATTATGATACAATCATCTATAGGTTTTAACGAGCAACGAACTAAGTTGGGAAAATGTGGCTATAGTAACGATCATGCGAAGGAAAACCTCTAAAGCAGTTAATTGCTGGTTGAGTTACATCTGGTTAGTTCCAATGTCAAGAAGAAAAAAACAACAATTGAAACCACTGTTAATATAAAGTCTCTAAACTTAAGCAGGTACCAACACTGCTTTATCTGCTGTCTGTCATTGTGACTGGCGATGTTAAGGAAGTTAAACATTTATTCTTGTTCTTTTTTCATTTATTCTAATAAAGCTTAAATAGTTGCAATTGAATGGCATCTGTGTTTTTTAAAGTTGTTTGCCTGTGTAACAGCGTGTATGTGTGCTTATATTAGCATGAGACATATAAACGTCTAAACGGCGCATGGCTACTAAATATACAGGAAAAGACATAACCCCCAAAAAGGCTGTCTCAGTAGTTATTAAAGGATTGGAGGCCGACAACATTCTCATGGATGCCTCAATTATGTAACATTATATTTTGTTCTCATAGTATAAACGGTTTGGTGCGGCAATGTGTACAAGAACTGCCATTGTTTTGCTTCAACGGACGACAAGGAGGAAAGCACTTTGCTCAGTCAGCACCGACTGTTTCATAAAGGGCGATAGACTATATTTTCCGAACGTCGCATCGTGTGGATAGAATGTGTAATGGATAGGACATCCGACTGTCAAACAAGGGGACCCGAGTTCGAACCCGGCCTGCCCCCAGACATGTCTGAACATGCGCCCCACGACTTTCCTAACTCAGGTGTAAATGAGTACCTAGCTAATCTAGGGATAGGCACGTTAAATGGAGGTCCCGTGTTTGGGGAGAGTGACACCTTGAGCACGTCAAAGAACCCACCACACCTTTCGAAAAAGAGTAGGGGCATACCCCGGTGTGCGATGGTCCAAACCTTACAGTCTGGTCAGGGTTGACATCTTGAAAATGTGATAGTTCACCTGTTATGTCAATCCTTCCACAAATGTGGTAATCTGAATAAATAAATAAATGTGAGTCTGTTTTTAGCAATGTCGCTATTTGGTAGCGCATTTCACAAAAGATGATGAATGCCACAAAAACCTAAAAAGAAATGATGACATTTGTCTAGAAATGTTTTTGTGAGTGACAGCATTAGGAACAACTTCGAGTAGATACTCTTGTTTGAGTAATCAGCATACGTGTTTCTGTCTGAGTCTCGGTGTATTACAGTTAAGGCCACAGCAAGTAAATTTTATGGATGGCATCCTCCACAGGCTCCAAAATTAATGAGATAGGGCGAAAAAAAAAAGGCGGGCCCCCCCCAAAAAAAGATTCCTATATTTTCAAATTTTGAGATCATAATTCTTGTTAAACAAGAATTTAGGCGACGAAATAAGATATCATGACCAACAGGTCTTTTTGTCCTGCATTCATTTATGTATAATGTAAAACCTCCTTGATTCAACAGTAAACATGTCCTTGTAGATTTGTATACATCTCAATAGACTAACTTCAACAAATGCAGAAATGAGCTTGTTGTGCCATCATCTGAAGCAACTACACTGGGTATTCATATGCGATGAAATACCTTGTGTCCTTACTAGAATAAATGCAGAATAATATGGTAAAATAATATAATATGGTAAAAAAAGTGTTAAGCACTGTACTTAGGAAGAGTAGTTTGGTTGGGTATAAACAACTGAACAGAGGAAAGAAAAAACTCACTGGCACACGTGGTTCGTAGATCTTACATCAACTGCTGTAGCAATAGCCTCCATCTTCATGAATCGAAAGCGTCACCTAGCAATGTTAACTATAAGTACAGTTGTTCACTGGAAATGTTGCAATTTTGAAGGTAAGGTAACGGTTTTGGATATTTTCTTTTGAAAGATTTTAGCCGTGTTTGGAGTGTCCAGTATACTCTAGAATAAATGCAGTTTGGAACTGATTTGTTCTAACCCAGTAGAGATACTTTAAGCCTTCAGAAATTCAATAACAGTCGGTAGATGGACACTTTAGAGGTCAGACAACGCCTCTAATGTGAGTTTTCCTCGGACTAAACCCAAGGTATGTAACATTCTTCTTCTTTTTTCCATATAAGGCCATGTTGATTTGATCATATAGATGTCGTCCTCCTTTATTCCTAAATCTTTTTGGGGAGAAAGGACGAGAAATAATGCGGGCGTGGATGTCATCCATATAAACAAATCAACATGGTCTGATATCGATGAGGGGACTGGGTTGTCTTCAGAACGTAATGCTTACACGGTAATTAGCATGCTATTCAAACATATTACAACTGCCAAATCGCTTTTGCTCACTTTAGTCAACGTTACAAAGACAAGTGAGACCTATATACAAGATAATAATCTTAAATACGAGAAGACGGCCTTAATCGATTACGTTCTGGGAACTATGAAAGCGAAGTTCCTTTAATAGAAGATAAATGCAGTTCCCGTACGAATCCCCAGGCGACGCTTTTGATCCATTGACATGAAAATTGTGCATGGCCTGACACCGAAGTACCTAATACATAGATATGATTCCCTCTGTAATTTCTAAAACTACCTCCTATGAATTGAGAAAAGGGCATAATTTTAGGTTTTCGAAACAGGTTGCTAAGAGATTAGTCTGTGTAACGCAAACTCCAGCTGTCCGGGGGTTTCTCTCCCCTCCCCGCGGAGTTTGTGCTCTGGTTGCTCTAAGCTGGGAGAACTGTTATCAAATATAGTAACACCAATCAGAGGCCAGGATTTCAGCTAGGCTCCCATTGCCATAGAAAACCACCTAGTTATCCTGTCTGTTAGCTGTCACAACTGGCACCACAGGCAGACGGGGAGGAAAGGATAGGAAATGAGATCCAGATGTTGTGAGGGTGAGAAATGAGATGTATCCAAGCCGGTTAAAAGGGATTTTGAACCTCTTTGGTCTATCTGTTCCTTTAGAGGCAGACAATGTTAGTTTTTCCCACATCAAAAACCAAGTTTGAAAATCAAACAAGGAAAGACTTGACTGCCGAAAAATGTCAAAAGTACAGAGAAACGGTCTGTGAAAATCTCTTCCTACCACATGCAGATCAGACATCTGCAGCTGTCAATCACTGGATAGCAACAGCAATGGATCCTTAGCAACTAGAGTTGGCCTGGGCAGGCAGCTCTGTGGGCTGATGACGGCTGCATAAATTATCCATATTTAGAAAGGAGGATTCCCTTGAGTTAGCCGCCCTAGCTATCAAGCTCTTGGGTTGCGAGGCGGTTACAGGGCCTAGGGCGGCGAGCGGTCACAGGAGGCTTGATTGAATGCAGGCTACTAAAAGATTAAGTTATTACTTTTATCTCTTATTGTATTAGTTACCGTTTGCCCCCTGTGTTATTCCATTCGGAACTAACTCAGAAAACCACACTCCCTTAGGGCCTTTTTCCTGCTTCGTATAGGTCAGTGTCTTATATCAAAGTTGTTTTATACCCTTCATAGCCGGCTTTCTGGGCTTTTTTGGTGCTTTAATTGATAACTTAATTTTGTACTGGGCCGTTTGTGCGGCCAGCCCGTAACCATCAGGCGCACAGAAAAAAATGCTAATTGGGACATAATTTGCATTACTAATGAGGAAAATCTATATTTGCAGTGTTTAACATTTTAACACTCAAATTCATGTAACATATTTTTTCTCTGTTGTCCTTTTAAGGGCCACAACAGGTTGTATTTTTTCGACGCAGGCTTATTTCGTCACCTTATTACTCTTATAAACAATGTGTCTGACAATGATGAACTGCATCTTGGATTCAGATGATCGCCATCTATACGTACCCTCTTTCTTTAATTTCAAATCATAACTACTCAATCGAAGACTCAAAGCTCTACTAGCTTTGGATCACTGACAAACATGTCCGCCAAATAGACATAGAAGTCAAAGCATGCACTCCATTCCCTGTACTTATATATAATCGGTTCAGTAATCGGTTTAGTGCCATGTTGGCACCAAAAAGGCAAGATTTTCAAAATCCGGGACTGAATGCGAAATTGCGAATTTTGTTTCATCCCGAAGTAAAAAAAACAAAAAAAAACAATAAAAATAATCTGGGATGGGGCGTTAGACCTTTCTGTGTTATCTTATTGAGTGTCTTAATTCTGTACTTTAAATACATTGTGCTTTTGTTTGCGTGTCCATGTTTGTGTGTGTGTGTGTGTGAGTGTTTGTGTGGTTGTGTGTGTGTAAGGCATACGGCATACTGCTCGAGATAAGCAAGCACAATTTTGTGCACAATTTTAAGGCATTTTAATTACACCAAAACACGAATCCTGACAGTGCCGAGATCCGACTATTAAACAAACATTCTTACAGAAGAGCGCATTAAAGGGGAAGACCTAGCAACCCCTCCCTGTCAAAATATACCCTGCTACGAGACAGGAAGGACATATGTTTACCTATCTAGCTATAACGTGCCACTACAAAGACTGAATGTACAAAGGAACGAAGGAATAGTCTATGGGATTTTAAGAGGAGGTCTGGAAAATAAGAATCGTAGGTCACCCTCCATAAATTCAGACCAGTACCATAAAATGATCGATTTTCTTTGTTTGATTCACGATCATATCTATAAAAATAATTGAAAGACAATGCTTGACAAATTTTGCTTTTCTTTTTTACCTGCGCCTGTGATGCTTTTGGTTAGGCTCAACTGGTGGAGGGGGCGTACTTAATGGTTCACAGAGTTCGGCAAAATGAGGAATATGTTTGCCAATGTCGAGAGGGATTTAGGTTAAAAGACTGTAAATGGGGTTTTCACTTACAATATTTGAATAATGTATGTAATTACTCTGTATAATCAAGCGGCGTCACCCTAGAAACAACAAAAATTACGATGCAAAAACAATTAACCAAGGGGTGGGAATGATGTCTCTTTCTTCTCCTTAATTATGTAAGCAAATGTCTTATTTTGAGGGAGAAATCATAATGATAATAATAAAATTAACTTTATTGCAAGTTCATGCCCGAAGGCTAATTGCAGACAAACAAGTACATGAAAATATAGAAATCAAAAATAGTTATCTAGACTACTGTGAAAGTTCTAAGTTAACTAAAGTTAACTATGGTTGTGGTTGGGTTTGACTTCTTTTTTGAAGGCAGTGAAAATTGAAGAGACCCACGTTTTGTATCGTAAGTGGGTTTGTTGGAATGGTGAAAGCTAGGGGAATTAGCGGAAGCTGTTATAATGATATCCTTTATTGTACATTCATGCCCTATCACTGGCTAAGTACAGGCAACCAGATACAAAATACATGGTTACGTTCATATAATATATGTTGCTCTATCCCATATGATTGTGTTTAATCAAACTCATTTGTATGCACTTATTCGTTTGTATGTATGTATGTATGTATGTATGTATGTATGTATGTATGTATGTATGTAGTAGACCTTACGAAAGTCGCTGTGCTTAATTTTGTTTGTTTGTTTATTTTTATTTATCCAGGAGGTACATATCGCCTGAGATGGCATTTTTCAATGTGCCCTGGGGGGCAAATCCCCACATTCAAACTTAAATACATAAGATAACAAAAGTAACACAAACTGTAATTGAATAATAATACAAAGTAAACTTAACTAAATGCTTGGAAATACTAACTTATTACAACTGATTTCAAATAACAAAATGAATAAAACATAAGTATAACACAAAAAAACATAAATATAACAAAATGTAACATAGAAAAACAATGGAATAACGTCAAAAAAGAAAGGACTAGAACGGAATTTGCATATCAATGTTTGGCAGAAAGGCAGTGGACATCATATAGTTGTTTAAAAAGTGAAAGTGATCTGGCTGATTTGAGATGTTGTGGTAATGTATTCCAAAGTGCAGCTCCAGAGGACGAAAAGGCTCGTCTTCTGTATTCCAAGTGTGTCATTGGCAACTGAAGGCCACCTTGTGCCCTTAGGCGGGTGTTATGGGTGTGTACATGGGATAATTGGGTAAACATTGCAGTGATGTAGGGAGGAGTCAGACCGTTAAGGGCCTTGTAGACAATTGTAGCTTTACTCTTCTTGTGAATTTCAGCTACTGGGAGCTATCCTAGTGTGTTGAGAAGGGTTAATGTGGGAGTGTAACGGTCACATCCAAGAATTACCCGACCTGCTCTTTTCTGCAGCTTTTCAAGCTTATCAAGGTATCCCTTCCCTCCTTGGTCCCAAACTGTGCTACAGTAGTTGATGTGGGGTATGAATAACGTTGTGTACATTAACCGAAGAGCCTGACTGCTGACATATGGCTTAACATACTTGATAATGCCAATTACCTGAGCGAGTTTCTTGAAAATGTGTTCAAAGTGATAGCTCCACTTAAGTACGTTGTCAATGGTAACCCCCAGGTATTTTAAAAGCGTTTACTTGTTCTAGTCTGGCCCCGTCTAGAGCAATGTTAAGCTTTATATTTCCCACATTCCTTCCATGTGTACCTATGAGCATTGTTTTGCACTTTGTCGGGTTCAGGGAAAGCTTGTTAGCAGCAAACTAATTGTTGTGTCAATAAAGATCTCATTTATTTATAACGACACTGACAGGATTTCTAATACTAATCTATAATAGTGGTTCAAAAACCACTCTACTCTACTATCATATCTATATGGAACTACAGGCAGATATTTTTGGAGAAAAAGATCAAAGAAAAAGATCAAAGAGTGCTGCCATTTCCCATAAACGACGTGTCGCCAACAACACTACTAACAATTACTCATATTTCACGATTCCACCACCATTTTTGAAAAAAATGACTCTTTGGCAGCTAATCAACGCGAAAATAAGGCTACGATATGCTCGGAAATTAGAGAAAAGTTATCTCAAACATGGATGCATGTATTCCATGACCAACGTATGTCCATCGTAGAGAGTGCTGTTTTAGACATCTTCATACGGCAATAATGGCAAATATCGACGTCTTGCCATATTCTGGAATATCTACCCTTCGATATTTGTAATCATCCACGGGCATATGTAAGACATGAGGATGTTCAATTCGTTGTCTACTACATGCACATCAGGATGTAGGTCCTGAGCATACCACTGACTCATGGTCATATCCCACACGTCCAAGATGGCGACGTTCAAATCTCCCAGAATGCCCCTCATTTCCTGGTTCAACTGGTCTGCCAGCCAGTCTGACGCCTGTATGACTTCCCTGTAGTGACGATGGTGCCGTGTGTTGCAGGTCTTCACGATTACTGTGGTTTCCGGATATTTCTTATGAAGCTCTTTTATCGCGGACCTTACTTCGTGCATGCGGGAGCGGTAGACATGTGTGGGTTTGGCTGTGAAGTGTGCACACAAACTCAGCACAAGCACAACATTTGCACCACCTACCATCTTCTTGATGTCTACAGAAACACCGGCCTCACTCAAGTTTCTAAATGCCGACCATGGACCTTGGATAGGAGCAGTGTGAAAGATGAATGTGGCCTGAATTCTACTTTTGTAGTTAGCGTAGTGTCTAAAATATAATCTGGCTCGTTTATCTCCTCCTTCCTGAAATACTTTTAATCCTCCTAGGCGATCAATCCATTGCCGACAAGTAGAGTCACCTCTGAAGTAAACTGTACGGTTAGCTAAACATTTAGTGATATCAAAGGGGCTGAATTGTCGAACTTGACAAGAAAGTGAATGCCATGAGTTTCGGAACCAGAACCCCCGAGATCCTGAATGCGGCACACCTGGTTGACAAAACGGTAGAGATCGGGTCACAGTTGCGTTTTCTGTTGGAAAAAAAATGAACAATAGAAATAACGTCAGCCTTTCCATATTTTTTTTCTTTGGCGCAAACAGTATGTTTCTCATTTCTGTTATTTCGAATCGTCTTCTTTTAGTTTGAAATTGACTTTGTCATTCTACGAGACTGGTGTCCGTTTTCCTTTTTTGTTGCAATTTACGGCATATACATGTACTTGTACTCTCTTCTGCTGATTTCTTTATGTATCAGTTGTATTGCTAAAAACAATAATCAAATTGTTAAAAAATGGAAAAGCTCACCGTCAACGTTGAAGACTTCTATTGCTCCTTTCGTAACAGGGGGCAAATTGCTCCGAAAGAAAGGGCTGTGGAGATCAATAGATTCAAAACATCTGAGATGTACATTGTGTCATAGTGGTAAATGTAAATCGTAAGGTAGAGATATCGATTTGACTAATTCATCGATTCTACCAATAGAGATCACGGTCGAACTCTCTGCTGGTATTGCAACACTTAATCGTGATCTCTACACTCTGTAAGAATCGGTGATTCCGGTAGTCTTTTTTCTAAATTTGATAGTTCAGGGGAATCAATTTGGACGGAGACACAGATGGTCATATATATCAGTCTAGTGGTCGATACAGGATAGATCACGTTAAAAGTCTCTACTGACTACAATCGTAATATGTGCCTGTAGCAATGCAGATTCCACGAGATGGAAAATCCTTATTCAACAGATCCGGGCCTAAGAAATAATAAAACCCAAAATGCTTTATGAACGATTGCAAGTCACAAGAAAAAGATAAAATTGATGATGGAATAATAAAGTTCTTTATCTACAGAGTCTACCGTTCGACAACCGCCTGTCATCTTCTTCAGGGCAATTCTGACTTGTTCACTTTACATTGCAGTCACTCACGTTAAGTATTGTCACATACATAGATATCGTTTGGCAGGTCTAGTTGTGGACAATAATGAGGAGTATATAGACTTCGTCATGTTTGTTACCGCATTTTTAAGAAATAACAGACAATTTTCTCGTTATGTTGCGTAGCAATGTCTAAGAATGTGACAATGGCTGTATACTTTAGGTTTGGGACCGCATATATAGATAGATAAGGACATAGGGATACTATCTACATCTACGCAATACTCAGCAAAGCCCCGCGAGGGACATAACGCCAAGGGGGAAATGTCAGGGTCACGCACAGCTGCGGAGGGTGGTGGTGGTGATGGTGGTGAAAACGAAAAATCCGAAAAAAAGATAAACATAACTGGTGCAACAATAAATGCATAAATACGTGTTTAAGAAGTGGTGCTATGTACAAGTTGCCGCACTGATGTGTACTGATCTTGGTCAGACAGAATGAAGTGATAAACTAAACAATCATCTGCAAAAAGCCTAAAATGTGATGTAATGTCCTTATTGATGTCACTGATATAGATAAGAAATAACAAGGGCCCCAGGACAGTACCCGGCGGGACTCCTAACTTGACCTTAACGGGGTTGGATTTCTTTCCGTCGACCACTACTTGTTGGTGCCGGTCCAACAACCAGTTCTTTACCCAGACCATAGTTTCCCCCCTTATTCCGTAGTACTCTAGTTTGTGACTGAGCCTGTTGTGTGGTACACTGTCAAATGCTTTTGAAAAATCCCAGGTCGAACCATGAGGCTAAGTCGTGCAAGGTCGTTATCAGCTGGGGCTCACAAACATGCTTGGCCCTGAATCCATGTTGAGTGGGGAGTAGAATGTGGTGGGTTTCTACATGTTTCATAGTGGCCGAGAATAAAATGTGTTCGAGCAGTTTACAGCAAACGCAGGTGAGTGAGACAGGCCGGTAATTTGACGGGGCACTCCTATCCCCCTTTTTTGATATGGGGTTGATAAAGGCGTTCCTCCAGTCCGCCGGGACTTGTCCAGTCTCCAATGATTGATTGAAGATGATGTGTAGAATGGGGCTGATGTCAGCTGCGTAGTCCCTTAGGATCCTACAGGGCACCAGATCAGGGCCGGAGGCTTTAGCAGGGTTGATACCTTGAAGGAGTTTTTGTACTCCTGCTAGTGTGACCTCTACTCGGGACATGTACATGTCCGGGTAGGGACTAGTTCCCAGGTCTGGTACAGTGGTGAGGTCCTCAACTGTGAAGACGGAATCATGCTGCTTGCTGAGGATTTCTGCCTTCCCCTGCCCATCAAAAACAAGTTCGCCATGGTCCTACAGGGGGGCCACCCCAGAGGCAGTCTGCTTCCTGCTCTTCACGTACTGCCAAAACTTCTTCGGGTTCTCTAGCGCCTCGTCAAGAGTTTCCTTAAGGTAGTCATTGTGTGCCTTTTGACTTTTTGTTTGGATAGTCTACGTATGGTTTTAAAATTCCCCCAGTCCTGTTCACCCATTGTATTTTTAATCAATCTGTCTACCAAAAATGAAGCCTAAAAATACTGAAAATGTGAGAAAAATTTGAGAATATTTACGGAGCCCCAAACCACCACCACCGCCTCGGGCCGTGACCTCTGACTTTATTATGGCATACCTTTCAAAAAGCTTGCGCTCCTCTTGAGAAGTCATAAGTTTAGCCACGGTGTCCAAAGAGGATTTACACTTCGTGATTTTGTCACAGGATGTCTTCTTCGGTTTTTCACAGAACCAAGTTCGGCTCGTGTTCAACGCGGAAAAGTCGCACTGACTTGATAACGAGATAAATTGGTTTGCGAGAAGCGTACATTTCGTCTCAACGTCTCGACGTCGTTTTCCTTTGAAGGCACATGTCCACCTCCTCTTGTTTGGAATCTCTCTGAGTTCCCTGAGAAGTTGTACCGCTTCGCTGGGGTGGATGAGTTGAACCTCAGGCGTCACCCTCCCCGGGAAACTGAGAAGAAATCTAACGGTGTACCGACCATTCCCGTGGTCCCGCACCCTACCCGTTGTACTGGCCTTTTGCTTCTTGTCGCGTAAACCTGCTCTAAGGTAGTCACCACCATATACCTTACGTTGTTTGTTGCCGTCCCTTGCTATGACTTCAAGGACAAGAGTGTCCCCAACGTGATACGTGGGTTTTGAGTTGATGATTTTGACAGAGGTGTGCTTCGGATCAGTAACCCAGTCAAGGTTAATGCTCTGATTCGAAGTGCGCCATGTTCCTAGTGACGTCACAGTGATAACCTGTGAAGAAGAAATTAAAGTAAGTTGCTTTCGCTTAGGTTCCCACCGAGATGGTATAAACCACTCGCATTACCCTATGCAACCGCATTACCCTATTCAAAAGCGGTCGTCAAAATATACAAAATTTATAACATTTTTTTTTTGGTTTTAAGTTATTTGTAGATACAACAACAATAACAATTATAAAAGCTAGTATACTTATCAAATGTTTAATCTTGAATATAGATATCGTCCAAAAACATGTATCACTCAGCGAGCAATAATGGCTATGAAAATTATTACCTTTGCCTTTAGTTTTGGCGCAGAAAAATGTAAGTGACGAGAAGATAAGACCCATCCTGAGCTTCTGACCTAGTAAACAAACAACAGACAGACAAACAACAGTCTTTGTATGCGATGACCACAACTATAATTCAACTACCTCGCACCTTTGACGATAATACATTTCTAAGCAACAATAAAAAGTAAGCATTTAGTAGCATAATCTATGTATATCATTCTTGTCTTAGAAATCAGTTAGCCATAAACAGTCATCTGAGGATTATGTGTAATAGGTCTGGTATGGTATGAATACGTGCTGCTCATCTATATGGTATTGTAGCTTTTAAAACTATATCGTTATATTTATCCTGTACTATATTGCTGATGTTGTATTTACCGGTTGCCCTCTTTATAATCGACCAATTAATCAGTCAATCAGCCAATCAATCAACCAATCAACCAATCAACCGATAAATCAACCGCATGAATCAGGGCAGATGCATGGCGGCTGCAGACATCTCCCTCCAGGATGTTCTTACTTATGATGTTCATCTCCCTTATACATGTGTAACATTTGTGATAATTTCAAATAATACTATAAGACAGGTAATATAGGGCACCAACCATAAAGGTTGTCAGAAATTCCGCTCCTGTCGTTAGAATAACAGACCCAATCAGCACACGCTTCAGCACCTGCCACCACGTGAGGTTCGCCATTTGCGCATTAGACGTTCCCCTCATGTTGAAGAGTAAAAAACATTTATGAAAAAGTATAACATTAGCTACAATGTCGGTTATGATAAGTTTTAACCTGAGTACCAGCCTCCGTAGTGACCGCTGGCTCAAAGTTTACTACGGAGGCTGGTACTCAGGTTAAAACTTTGCATAACCGACATTGTGATAATTGGGTCTTACCCAAAATTGTAGCCTTGTTCACGGAATGGATTCTCGAAGTAGACACGTTTGAGACACGTGACTGCCCAAAAGGTCGTATGAAATTCAAATTTGAGTCCAATTTTTACAATGTTGATATGATTATGATAATATATTAAAACATCGGCACTATAGAACTAAGAACTTGCTGGTGAAAATGAACGACCATTCACTACCAGAGAGAACTCTGGCACCCTAGAGTGGACACTGAACAGTTACAATAAATGCCAGTAAAGCATGTAGCCCTATGGGGAAGTGAAGAAAAAGAAGGTGTTATTATCTCAGGAATCAAAACATCAGACTACAAAAACTTACCCTCAAATACTAACCAGTTATGTCAACTGTCATCAGATACATTCCTGACAAATTCCATATGGCTATTCTCCAGATATACCCCCCTAATCAGAGCCATTGGCTAGGTCCTACAGGCTACAGACACACAGTTGAAGACCATCCCACTAAATCAGGGTGAGTGCCAAAACTCACAAGGTAAAAAATACCATTCGTTTAAACTAATTCAGCAAATACAGAGTCTATCTTACCACAGCCACTCCTATAATGTCCAGATTTCAAAAAAAATCCCGCCAAAAAGGGATTTTCAATGGTTTAAACCATGGTTTTTACTTGACGGTCTCTCACCGTGGGGTCTAGACGCAGGCGCTAACTGTTTAGTCTCCCCTAGATACCTTGGGAGTCCAGGCACCGTAATCGGCGGTGCTCCGTGGCCCGCCGATTACGGTGCCTGGATTCCCAGGGTACCCCTAGAAGGAGCGCAGAGGGCCAGAGAGCTATTGTTGATATACCCGTAAAGAGAAGAAGGTCGAATCGCCCTCGTCCTCCACGGTGCCCCGAGAAGACGACCTTATGGAACATACATTAACAACCCGGTCGTAATACAAGGTACTGTTGACGTCCCCATCAGGTGATTGATTTTGATTTATTCGGACATATTAAAATCAGTTTGTAGTACATAATAGAAAATAATAAAACAAAAAATACACATGCTGGGGGAAGAAAAAAAGCCATGATGGCTTATCAAAGGTCTTCCCCCATCTAAATTAACAAAAAAACAACATAAATCTAACAATTCATAATTATAGAAGTAAGTGATAACAATTACAATATGACAACAAATCAGACAATGATACTAGTAGCTAAATGCTGACATAATAGTTATTGGTTGCATGTAAAATAATATATCAAATCATAGCATAACTCGATACTGAAATAATAGAGATTAACACATTCATCGCAGTTAATAAAACATAAGCAAAAAATTACTTAAATCTAACAATTCATAACATAAGATTGCACATAATCAAACAGCAATGATGAAATAACAAGCTTCTTCTAGAACATACGTTGTGCCTTTGTAAATAAATGAATTAAAGAAAATGACACGGATGAGAACAAGCTTCTAACTAGATGGAAGACAAACTACCGATTCTTCCACATTAGACAGTACAGGGTTTGAAAAAAATGATTTTGATCCACCAATCTTACAGGCCATTATTATATAAATGACATCCGCGAATTCCAAATTCAAAGAACTTTTGAAGAAAAAAGAATAAGAATCTATATTTCTAAACTGTTTGAGGTTTTGTATATCCTCCCTAAAAACGTAAATTTCATAATGAATGCAATTTTTTTGCCTAATTTTTTTTTTCGCACGCAATTATTTTTCTTACAGGCTCGTTTCTTTGAGCCATAATATATACCAGAGGCATAGCACGAAAATGAAATCATTAAAACATAAGTACATGATATCTACCAGAGACGAAGACTCACATATAATAAGAACACACGTAAGGTGAAACTAGAGTGATACGTTCCAACTCTAAAATACTAATGCATGCATGTGAACGGAAAAGTTGTTGCATGTGCAGATGACCTAACAGTACCTCCACAACCTTGTCCATATCCATGGCTGAGAAGAGACTGCAATGTTTCTTAAATGAAGCCAAGGAAATGTCCATTCACTTTTTGCACACTTCCCAGAATTCCCAGTGCTGGGAACCGGAAACGGATATACGTCATTATTCTCTCCAGACGACAACAGTTTCTCTCAGCGTGCGAAACCACGAAACATGATGGCATATGGGTGCAGGAAATCGATTGTAACCGATTAGAACACAAAACAAAACACAGAGACGACAGTTCGGTGTAGGACCATGCACAGTATCCCTTTATGAAGACAAAGAACCAATGTTGCAGAAGGTAAACGAGTTGTCACCTTCATGTATGAGGTCATCGGCCGAAACCAACTAAACAGTGGTGACGTGTTGGCTAGTTGCCCAGAAAAATTCCTTTGTTCACAAAGCTTGTTAAAGTCACATCCTCACTATTATTTGCAGGACAACTCATAAGTTCCTGTGTTATACCGTCCTCCTACTCAAGATTTTAGCTGTTTCCTTCTTTGTTTCGCACGCTGAGTGAAAATGTTGTCGCCTAAAGTATATCCGTTTCCGGATCCCTGCACTAGGAATTCTGTGAAGTGTGTAAAGGGTGAATTCTGAACCCAACAATGTTTAAAACTTGTCATTGTCCATATTCTTACTGATAAAACCAGATCGTCTACACTTAACCAGCTGAAACGAAGACCTTGAATTATTGAACAAGGGCATGGGGATTTTCCATTCATGTCAAGATGACGTCACATATTGTCCCCTTTGGCAGAAAATCGATTTTAGCTCATCAATACACCTTCCACAGGCGGCGGCCATGATAGAATGAAAACGAGGCCAATGAGGCAAAGTAACAAAAATAATAATTTTCAGCATTAGTTCCCATTTAGGTTTTCTCACAAATAGCACTAGGTAGTGTTGAGAAATATATTTTCATTATGCGTTTTGACCATACAATATTAAACAAGTCCATCTCAACTTATATTTCTAACATCACAAGGAGACTAGAAGATGACCCTATGAATTATAGTAGTTTTAGAACCACTATTTAAGATTAGTATTAGAAATCCTGTCAGTGTCTTCATATGAACGTCACAATGTATTGTGTAACTATATGCCTGTACTTAGCCCGATAGGGCATGAAATTTACAATTAAGGTTATTATCATTATTAAGATATAATATCCAATTAACAATATTATAACTAGTGTAAGGCAAAGAAAATATGTAGTAGCTTAGAACCACTTGACCGATTTCATAGTACCACCTTCATCCGTCAAAACGTAAAATTGGAGAGATTTGACGAACATGCAGCCTGTTCCTCATTGGTTTATTCTCCAATAACCATGTAATCATTTGTTGAACTACTAAATAAATGGTGATTGATAGTAAGAAATGGTCTAATGTTTGCCACTCGTTTTCCTTCCATCTCCACACCTGTGGGCCACAATTCACCGTAAGCAGCACACTCTTCGTCTGATGTAAAGTAATAAACATGCAGCATCTTAACCTCAGGCAAACTATATCATTAACTGGTCAACATAAACCTCTTCGCGATCCTCGATTCACGTACTCCAACCGATAAATTTGCAAGTAGGATCCAATCAACTGAACAACAGTTGATAATTTTGTCAAACATTGCCTATATTAAGACAAAACAAGTAAACAGTACCTGTTCCATGTAGTTAAGGAAGCCCGTGCCTTGCAAATTCTGAGGACTCGACTTCGTCTAGTACATCTCTAAAGGGTCCATTGGGAGAACAAAATAAAAAGATATTGATTAAACGTCGGGTTTGTCATGAATATTTAAAAACCCCGACCTTTACACACACCTTCCTCACGCGTTGGACATTATAGAATGAAAACTAGGCAATTGTGGCAAACAACAATCATCTATAGATTGCATTTTTTTCTCCAAAATCCCACAAAGTTTGAAAATATGGTATCAAATTACCATTGTTATAACTAGTGTCATGCACAGGAAAGATGTAGCAATTTAGAATCACGTTGACCGATCCCAAAGTACCGCCCTCCTCCGACAAAACTTAAAAATGAAAAAAAAACATACATAGGCAGATTTTTGAAGGACATACAGACACGTCCTCATAGTCAATCCACTAATTATCATGTTAATATTGGCTAAAATGCTTAATTGTGATGGACAGTCAGAATTAGTCTAATTTTTGCCACAATGGCCTCGTTATCATTCTATCATGTCCGCCGCGTAAGAAAAGTGTATTGTTATTGGCGGATGAGAGTTGTCATCATGATTATGATTAAGGTCGTGTACTTATCAGAGGAACTAGAACTTTTAAAAAATATTTCTAGATGTAAAATTATAACATTGGTGACGAGGAACATCTTGTTAACACGACATTGTCATTCGCAGATAATAAACAGAACAATGTCTCATACATGGCCTATATCCTGAAAGCTACTTTCCATGTAAGTTATCTTTTGATATTTGCTGAATCACTTTTTAAAATGCTATTTGCAATATCATTACAATTAAATAAAACCCAAAATAAATTCTGAAAATCGATGTCATTTTTCGCTTAACAAGACTTTTTTTTTATTTCTCTATGTCATTTACACCCCTGTAAACAAGAGTTTCTCTTTTTTAACAAAGCAAGCTATTTTTTACGGTACATTCAACAAGTACATGTTGGTGATATTGACAAATATAATATCATAAGTTGATTATGCAAATAACAACGAATATCCACTCCATTTAATAACATGAACGCTTTGGTACAATTTCAAGAATTATCATATCACTGTCGAATCGAAATTACTGCATTCATCTATTCCAACATCAGTTAAGTACTATCTTAATGGTTAATAAGCTACATACGCAACTGTGCAAGTAATACTCAGTGTTTCCTTTATCAGGTCATGAACATTCCGTTGGCTTTCTTTGAAGTGCTAAATTACCAGATTAAGTGATGATATGTATGTATGTATGTCGGTATGTACCGTAAAAGTGATGAAATGCTTCATGTACGGTCTATATCAAAAAGAACATAGCATCCTAAAATTATACTATTTTGGAATGCCATTGACATTGAATGAGGTTTATGACACATACAAAATATCATGTAACAAATACCTTACTATACTGTCGATTAAAAATAAAATAATCGCATTACGTCTACTGCTTGCAAACTTTTAGAGCAGTACTATGGGTACTCCTTGGGTAATACATGGGGCGACTGCGTACCTAGTCTGGAAAAAAACTGTCGTCCTGTGCTACTCTAACAAGGCAAATCCTTTTCCTCGTCCTCCCCTTTCTCTTCCAATGAAGTAAAACGCCATGGAACCCTCATATGGAACAGCTGCTAGCCAGAGCATTAAATATAAAGCTTTGTTAAGTTCAAATTCAAGTTCTCTCATAAGAGTCTCGATATAAGCTCTAAATCATTAATTATTATCAAAGTATTATCATCCAGCATCCACCTTTTTCTAGCTCTGACGGGCAGTCACGTGACCAAACAGTCAAAGGTATTTTTCAGCTGCGTCTGTGATGTTTATAGTTTGACAAAACTTGATAAGCGGGCATGCTTAACTGTTCACAGGGTTAGGCAAAATGTGGAATATGTATCCAATAGGGATGTCGATTGCAAACAGGGTTTTTAGTTACATTCGCTCAATAATTATTCCGCCTATATAATGAAGCCGCGTCGCCCCATGAAACAACAGAAAATGCCAGAGCATGAATAATTTCGAGCAGGGATTATTAAGAAGTATATTTCTGTCCATTGCTTATTTACAAGAAAGAAATTTGTTCAAAACACACTGAAGGATTTAAATGGATTATTTCTAATAACAATACGGGGTTTTAATTTTGAAAGAGGCTCAGATAGGACCAATTTTTTTAGGGACAACTATAATGTTCGCTCGGAACTGCAGGCGAGTTTTTGTGGTAAAAAGATGACTGTGCGCTGACATTTCCCATGAAACGACTTGTTTCCATATCTCTGTATACATCATTACCCCAAATGACTGAAATTTCACGATCCTGCCGCCATTTTTAAAAAAGATCTCTTGACCACTCATCCACACGAAAACGAGGCTAAGATTTGATTGGACAGCATATCTACGCTTTTCAGGAACCCTAATAAAACTCAGAGGATATTTTGTCTCAAGCATGGGTGCATGTATTCCATAACCAACGTATGTCCATCATAGAGAATGCAGTTGTAGAAATATCCAGATGGCAACAATGGAAAGAAGCAACGTCTTGCCATATTTTGAAATACTACTCATCGATATTTTTTCATCATCCACGGGCATATGTAAGACATTAGGATGTTCAATTCGTTGTCTACTACATGCAAATCAGGATGTATGTCCTGAGCATACCACTGGCTCACGGTCATATCCCACACGTCCAAGATGGCGACGTTCAAATCTCCCAGAATGCCCCTCATTTCCTGGTTCAACTGGTCTGCCAGCCAGTCTGACATCTGGACGTCTTACTGCACGAAATGGCCTCGTATCCCGGCGTATACGTACAGGGATTCCTCCGGAAATATTCCATATCCCGGTGCGGATTTAGCGTATCCGTTATAACTTACGGATACGCTAAATCCGCACCGGGATATGGAATATTTCCGGAGGAATCCCTGTACGTATACGCCGGGATACGAGGTCATTTCGTGCAGTGTCTTCACGATCACTGTGGTTTCAGGATATTTTTTGTGGTGCTCTTTTATCGCGGACCTTACTTCGTACATGCGGGAGCTGTTGACATGTTTGGGTTCGGCTGTGAAGTGTGAACACAAACTCAGCACAAGCACCACATGCGCACCACCGACCATCTTCTTGACGTCTATAGGAACACCAGCGTCACTCAAGTTTCTAAATGGCCACCATTTCGAAGCTTGGAAAGGAACAGTGTGGAACACGAATGTGGCTAAAATCTGGCCTTTGGCGTTAGTGTCGTGTCTAGCATGTTGGTTCCCTTTCCCTGTCCGAAGAACTTTTTTTTTTCCAACAACACGCTATAAGCACTTAATCAATCTTGATTCGGCAACAATCTTCATATGCATAAATAACAGCTTCTGCCACCAAGACATTTACACTATGATAAATTTTGGACCATCATGGACCTTAGAAGAAGTAGTAGTCATCTGTGATTATAAAGCAAAGCGTAATGCTTTTTTGTGACATTTACAAGCTGTTAGCTAGTCGGCAACAGCTACTGTTTTTGCATACTAGAAATGAGAAGCCCCAAACAACAATGGTGTGTTGTTCTGGCGTGGATACAACAGATACAAAAGATAGCAGTATTTATCTGGAGTAAATTAGCATTGCTCTACCCCAACTACGCTGCTGAAAGGATCGCGTGACTAGTGCACATAGAAGCTTCAACTTCGAGGTTATAGTTATAGGTTACACGGATAGGTCTGGAACAGCATCCCTTTTCACCTAATAGTCAATAACATTTTGTTTAAAGAAGACAAAATCGAGTCACTGAGAATGAGGACTTAGTAACTGATCCATGTGGACAGGCTGTAGTAATTTTTGGGTTAGATTTCTATAGCAACTAAAGGAGGTTGAGACCTGCAATCCGTGGGTTGGATGTCCTGCGGGGCTCTCGCGCCTACATTCCACGGCTCAGACGGGATCAGCTCCACCAAGGCCAGCGAGCCGTCGTCGTCTAGCTCTGGAACTAGAACAACATGGCATAATGTATTCTGGTTTAAAAAAAAAACTATATAGGTAATAGGAAAGGAGTCCACACGCTTAATGTGCGGTGAAAACAAAGACCACTGAGGCGGCAGATTGCTAATGCTAAGCGACAAGAATCTCATTAAAGGTCAAATAACTTTCATTGATAAAGATGTGCATGTTGTAAGTTTTGTGTGTTCTACTATCTTTGGACCTATAAGGTCATAACTCATATTCGAATTATTAAGTCAAAGGTCACATTTTATATGCATTTTTTGTCACTCAAGGGTGTTAGATCATACATACATATGACGCAATTTGTACTGATTACAGTTGTATTACGTATTCTAAAACCTGCAACCTTCAACATCTGGCACGAACTTGATGTTGCGGCATGCAGGCCTTGAACGGGTCCTCCTCTGAGTTCTTTGGATCCTGTAAGGCGTGATCACACGCTATGGTCAAGGGATGTCCTGGAATGTCGCAAATGTATTGAACAGACGATTTGGCAGAAATATCCATACATGTTACTGGTACCAATTTGTCACGATTTCATTAACGAATGATGATATGTTATTTAAATTATTGGTGATTAACTGCCTTAGCAGATCTTTCGGTTGGCAAGACAGTATCCGTGGCCGTGCGTGACCCCGGTTCGGTCCTGGGCACTGTTCCATCCATGGATACTGCTTTGTCAACCGAAAGACCAGCATCTTCACTTTACTTAGCCAAGCTCTTCGAATTCTTAGCTTCCAGTAAGCAGAGGGCAAGGTGAAACATGTGGGTTAATGATGATAAACCTTGCCAACACTAAACTTTGCCTGGCCTAATCTGAAACTTATCAGGACTTACCTGAAACTTATTTTTCCTTTCGTATTTCAAACAAGCATGTTCACCGTTAATTGTCATATGTGAACTAGATGTTTATTTGGCGTATGTTTCGTGTAAGACATCACGAATTCGCCGGCATGCGCAACCAGGCGCGTGGGGCCGTGGCGGGTTCTAGCCAGTGGCCGTAGCCGTGGTGTTGACGCGTGCGAGGCGTCGTTTCGGGGTCGTGTATAACATCACGAAATCGCCGGCATACCCACCGGCCAGGCGCGTAGGGTCGTGGCGGGCCCTAGTTCGAGGCCGTGGCGTTGCCGTGTGGGACGTCGTCTGCCTTCTGAGCACACGCTACTATACTTACTACATCGAACTACAGCCGGACTATAGTAGGTGAAGTTGGAATTTGTGATACTACACTTACTATAGAAACTCCACTAACGACAGCCAAAAATCTTGCAGTCGGTTTCAGCGGAACTGTACATGTCCCCACAGCGCTAATTTTGATCCGGTGGGCATGCTGCCTCCGGCCGCCAACTAACACGGTTTTACCCTTCCCCGGCAACGGTGAAAAGCCTGCTACTGCCTCGGACTAGGGCCCGACACGACCAGACGTGCCTGGGTGCGCTTACCGTCGATTTCGTGATGCTGTACACCACCCCGAGACGACGTCCCACACGGCAACGCCACGGCTTTGGACTAGGGCCCGCTACGACCCCAAGCGTCTGGGTGCGTATGCCGGCGATTTCGTGATGTCTTACACGGAACAACCGCCGTTTATGTGCTAGACTTTCTTGAGACCTGTCTTAAAATCTAACAATGTTTGTTTTGTTCCCGTTCCCATTTGAACCTAATTTTGTTCAGTGGTGCGATTGATACATGTCAATTTGCTTAAGTGCGGTACCATTATATACTGTATTGTGTTGTATGAAAGAGCGAGACACGTTTGGGTGCGCCCAGGGACATAAACATAATGGTCTCTTTTAAATATTCATGTTGCTGTCTTGAAAAAAAAAGTTTGATCATGAACATCGCAAAACATCTTACTCTGCTAAAACACTGTTTTAAACGTCCATTAAAACAAAACATTATCTTACCGGTATCTACGCTATAGATGATTTTTGCCCAACATATCAACATTCACTCTGTATCAATTCAACTGTTTTAAATACATGGGGGGGGGGGATTCCTGAGTCAGTGCAGACACAAACTAGAGTTCCAAGACCTCATGTCTTCGCCAAATAATTGACCGAATGATGCAAGTACCAAATTCCCGCCATTTACCAATATGGCATTACATAGCCTTTGTTGCCAACAATCATTCAAGTTAAGTCTTTATTTGCTTTAATAATATTTATCAATATTCCCCTCTTTCCCAGTGGCTTAACATGCCAAATGTTTCAAAGTCCTCTGAAGGAACGTCAAGGTGATAAGATACGCAATGAAATTGTAACTCAAGCAATTGTATAGATTCTCGAATCACAGTGAATTAATATTGAACACACACCCACACAAACAAACAAACAAACAAACAAACAAACACACAAACACTCTCTCCCTCTCTCTCACACACACACACACACACACACAAACACTCAAACACACACACACACAAATATACGCACACTCACTCACTGACTGTTATAATATAACCTTGACCTATGTGATGACGTGATGGATAATTGTGGTGTGAACTAGCACAATTCTAACTGGCGGACGTAGCTATATTGTCATTCGTTTGCCTCCAAGCATAATTCTTATCAAATCATCTCAGACATCCCGAAAAAAAAATGAGAAGAAAAAGATGGCGACTCGATAAGAAGTTGTAAAATTCCCCTGCAGCGCCACCACAATAATTCCCTTTGAATATTCCATGAGCCACTCGGAGTGTTGCCGTATGCAGCACTGGCCTTCACTCCTCATCTGGAGAAACATCATAGTACATGGCACACACAGACACAGACGTACAGACTTTCCATCGGACCTGTAAAGTCAATATATGGAGAAAATCTTGTGTATGCTAGTATGGTAAAATTAACGAAAAATATGAATGTTTTGTCACTGTACTTATTTCCACTTGACGGATTATCATTTTCTGCCTTCCTTCTTTGCTACCTTGCCCCCCCCCCAATGACCCGGATGTCAAGGGACTAGGTAGGTAGGTATGCATTCCTCCCTTCCTACCCGTCTGTAGGAAATATGAATTATTATCCAGGCTATAGATTTGCACTTCAGTTCTAGTCGACGCCCAGAAACGGGCAGTGTGATTATGGTAGGGCGGCAGAACCAAACTTGCAGACAAAATATATCCAAAAAACAATCCAGGCCAGTAACATTTACAATGAATCTTTAGCAAAAAAGGTGTTTGCTAAGTAGTAGAAGCATGTATGCATAAATAACAATAGCGTTATTCCACTTCTTTACTGTTAATGCATAGAATAATCTACCCTTAAAAAAGAAAATTGGATTCATGGATTTGTCCTTGTTCTGATGACGTCTGTTTGTGCGTTGCGCAGATAGATCCGAGTCTTGACGACAACAGACGTGAGGAGAAGCGCAGAGCGCCGCGTCTGCGGTGTCGCTGCTCCGTACAGCGAGAGCTTTTATTCTTGCCTCTCTGGATTTAACATCTATAGGGGAAGAAAAGGACAAAAAAGTACGTTAACCGGGCCGGAGATATAAGTCTTTCCGGCCCTGTCGAATCTGCTTCCGTAAACTCGGAAGAACGCGCCCGTTGGAAGGCTTTCCGAAACGGTGTTCTCGTCAGGTTCACCTGTTGCATCATTCTCATTTCTGCAGTACGCTTGAAAGGTAGGAACTGCTGTCATTATGAAGAAGAAAAAAAAAACTTTTATAAGAATAAGATTAGTTGGCTGTACCCTACGATGACCATCGTTACCATTAGATTTGACAAGGTCTTAGCCTCCTTACGGGGCTTTAAATGTCCGGCTTTTGGAGAGGAGGGGGAGGCTATAGTTTATACACTTATACAAAGGTATACACAGTTCTTGTGTATACCTTTATACCCTCCGCAATACACACGTAGATTACAAACTATCTGTAATGTGGGTTACGGGCCAACATTTCAAACTGATGAGTGATATAACACGTTGGGTGTGTTCGAAACAGACACATGACTGCTGTTAAAAGTAATTGGGCTCGACAGGCTCTCCTCGAGAAGAGGCCAGGGGTCGAGCTACTCATAGAAATTATTTTACTGTACAAAATATTCAACGTCTTCACAAAACAGTTTTAAACATAAAATTTTAAATCGACTATAAGAGTTACCACGGTCCACGGGTACTATTTTGTCTTTTTTTACCGACATAAAATTGTTAAAAAACGTATTTATGGTCATGGCGTACTACTCGTGTTGGATAATGACATGGCCATTGTTGGAGCCAATATTTGCGGGTTGGGTGTGCCTCCACCAGAGATGTATTATTTCTTTTAATAGGTTTTTTTTTAATAGGTTGCACATGGCTCAGTCTGTTTGCGAGTTAGATGTGCCCCACCTACAGGTTATTACCTTTCCATGATCAGCTCTAGCTAGCACGGATAGTGAAAGTTTATTGCAAATTCCTACCCGTAGGCTAATTGCAAGTACATGTACATGTATACGTAACCCGGAGTGGACGGACAGAAAATAATGAACAGTATAACATATTACTACTCTAGTCTTAACTACTGACACTAAATTCTATATTATTTGGGTCCGAGACAGTGGAAGACGAATGATCCCACTTTTTCTGTAATATGTGGGTTTTGTGATGTTAAGAAAAGAGTAGTTTTCTTTTTGTCTGAAAACGTGGATGGAATATGGTGGCCTCTTCAAACAGCTCATTTCTTTCGTTGTTGTAGAATGGGCAACTTGACATAAAATGTGTTTCGTCTTCCACTTCGTTTGACATACAGTATTTACAAGTTCTTTGCAATTATAACATATATCAGCACACTAGACACATATTACTAGTCCTGTACCACCAAATAATTTTAACCCTATCTAGACTGGACTCACCCCCCCCCCCCCATCATAACTTCAAAACGGTATGGTGCATGATCAAATTTGCAGGGGGTGCTAAGAATTCGTATATCAATCACTCTCCATAATAAGCCTTGATTATTTTTCAAAGATAATGTGTTTGTTATTACTCCTGGACGATCTTTAGCTCTCTATATGAACTGGATGTGCATGATACAACTACTCTATAGCCAGGGTATATGGTTATTACAGCACGAGAGTAACAACAAACAATGTAAAGATATGGATCAGCTCGAAAGTCGACACATCTCGGGTGGCAGGGCCTCTCAGTGCCTGAGTATTTCATTTCTGCACAAAATCAACCACGATCCAGCTTTACGTTCGAGTATTCCTGTCAAGATTCCATTGCAGCTTTCCTTTCGGTAAGTCCCGTTACTCACTTGCCGTAGCATGTCATGCATTGATGTTGCGCGTTACCTCTACAATTAAATCATGATATCTTAAGCTGCTATCTCTGATAACTGCAACTGAAATGACGTAAGTACTGCAATTTAACATCATTACATCGTCGAAGAAAAGCTGGTACATGTGTATTATTCTATACCCAGAAAACGTATAGAATAAATATAACACAGTCTAATCCCATAGTATTAAATAACGGGAATATTTTGCAAAGTACGTAATAGGAACAGTGTTATAACATAAACTGTATAGATTAGTACCTCATTTGCATAGATAAGTATATGCCAGTTTTTAGAGACAAAATTACTTAGCGAGAGTCAGTTGGCATGAAACTCTAGTTTTACAGTTCAGTTTTTTTTTTCCTGTTGCATGATTTACGTTGAGGCCGCATCCATGATTGTTTAGTATATCCGGTCGCTCAGTTCCGGAGTTCACTAAAAGCTCGGATACTTTCTACTCTTCCACGGGGTATACCAGGGCGGATCCATAATATCATAATATCTTGTTTGTGACCATTGATACTGCATTGTTATTCATAAAAACACTACTCGGGTTTTGTTTCACTACCTATTTACGCAAGGGAAATCAACAAAATCCCAAACCGTTCCCATTAACTCAATTGGTAATACTATTGTTAGTGAAATTGAGTTTATGCACATCATATCGTCACCTATTTAAGCCGAATGAATGAAAAGGAAAATACATCGAAATTTCAACAAAAAAATACATCGGCACTGCAAAAAGTCTCGTGACTGATTATGTTCGTCTAAAGTCAGTATCGCGCTTTCTCTGAAGTTCATTGTGCATCTTAAGATACATGTCCGTAGGCAGAATCTGTTACATCCATTAAAAGTGGAAATCTAGTTTTGGATGTGTCTGTATCTCTGTGTGTGTCTGTGTTTCCGCACTACTGTAGTCAGCACAATGTATATAGTTTATGGCAAGTGGAGCATCAGCAGATACCAATTATGCAAATGAATTCCAAATTTTAAAAAATTAATTAAAAAGCACCATAATTCACCAAAGTGGAAAATGATAGGACAGTCGATATCGCAACATGTGTAAGTTAGATAAAGGTGTTTATGACCAAGCATATATTGTTTAAATGTGTAAGTCATCTGCATAAACAGAATACCCATCTGCATAAACAGAATAGATCTCCGAACTCTTGTTTGGCGTGTTTCATTTCTTTGTTTGGAGACAATCGAGAGCCAGAAAAAAAAAAAAAAGAAAAAAAAAAGAAGCAATATAGGGGTTCGGGTTCCTCAGCCCCCTGGATATTTGGAATTTCCTATCTGAAAAGGCAAATATTTGTCGTCGACCAAAATCTATCCTGAAAATGAGGAACCATTAAACAAGTGGAAACCAAAGTGTATGGAAACAATCATCATCCGAAGGAGATGGAAATAGATACGGCATGTGTTGAGGAATGATCCAAATGACATAGCAAGAGTAGCAAAGAACTGGACCCCGGAGGGGAGGAGAAAACAAGGCAGACCAAGAAACACATGGCGACGAACAATGGCAGGGGAACTGGAGTACTTTAGCCATACTTAGAATAGTATCCAGAGGGTTGCCCAGGACAGACGGAGCTGGCGAACTTTGTCTGCTGCCCTACATGCCAGGAGGCATAAAGGGCAGTAAGTAAGTAAGTAAAATATACCCTGTGACCGCATATCGATTTTTGGATGGTGTCTTGTACCATTTGAAATATGCGTCATCCAATCGCGAGTGGATACGTCAATGAGTTATTGATACAACGGAAACCAGAACAATCGATCGATACAAGTGACAAAGGGTCGTTCAGTCGACTGTTATAAGATTTATCATAGCAGAAGCAGCAGCTACAGGGGTAAGTAAGATATTGGGTCTTCCGCTTTCCACTTTTAGACAAATAATGGTCACCAAACAACCAAAGGTCCTGTACGACAAAATCACATTCCAGTCAGAGATCCACAACTACCAAACACGCTCAACTAGAACAAACACAATCAGACTTTCGAAACCAAAATCAAACTCTCAAAAAAGATGTTTAACATACAAAATGTATCAGTTGTCGAACAAGACTGGCAATAATTAGGAAATAATTGGACCGTAATTATTGCTTTTAAGGAGCTATGTTATTTTTGTCCTCTACTGTCACTTCGTATGTCTTTGTATGTTTTGATTGTTATTTGCAAATACGAATTACCACAGAAAGAATAGCCTCTTATGAGGCTAATTGTGGATCTAAATAAATCTAAAAAAATATCTATATCAACATAACAGACGTATAATCGGTAATAACATTACAGTTTCTATTTTTTTGCCACACGCCATGTTATCTTAATAAAATGGGACGTTTCGAAGATGCATTGTTTTTAACACGGATATATGCAACATTTCTCACCACCTTGAAAATAACAACTCACTAAAGGTCACAACGATGGCGGATAATGTCTTGACATGTTGTTTATCATATTGTCTCTTTGCTCTACATTCGATTCAAATATGAAGTAATTGAAAATGATTTAGTGGGTCAAGCGATAACGTATCGTCATATTATCAAGATGCTAAATAAGATATGAGGAATCAGTCAATGAAAACTCTACAGGAAAGTACGAGTCAGGAAGTAGTCTTGCTAAAGGTTTTTCTACATTTCTATCGAACATATATGACGGCAAATGATATCCAGGTAAACATAAAAGTCGTGCGATATCAGGAAAGTTCAAAGAATATGACCGTATTTTACTTTGTACTAATTTAATCTTACATTGATGCATTCAATTTTTGGCGACACATCAGGAACAAGGCAATTTTCTCCCCTTTTACCACAGGGAACCTCTGGTGTGACAATGAGGTTAACGTCGCGGCAGATTCTTAGAAGGGTACCGATAATGCCTGCTATTCTAACGACAGTAGCGGCATTTCTCTTGGTGGGTGCATTTGTTTTCCATATAATCCCCATATATTTAGTTATAACTAGATTATTACGAACGGCAATAGATCATACAGTGTACATATCGTTATGTTCATGGATGATAAAAGTAAAAGGACTATCGATATTTCAAGACATAACCTCAAGAATGTTTAAAGATTCCAAAATTTGAAAGTGTGAAAGAGAAGAAATGAGTCTGAAAAGTCGCTGAAGGATAGTTATGATATTTGTCATTTGATATTTACCTACTCAGTATTTGCTTGGAAATTACGCACAAGCACTGGCATGAGGTCATTGGGGTTAAGTTAAAATTTACATGCACTTTTCTATTGGTTTTCAAAAGGATATTACAAAAGAAAATGATATTCAGAATAAGGGCATACATGGGTCTCTAAATACAAGTAAAAAACGGAACAATGTGTATAAGTTTACTACATATACACTTACAGAAAATCATAGCATCCCTAAAATATATACTGTCTAGCATTTGCCACCAATCATAATTTTTTAAGTATCAAATTATATTATTTCCTTACATCTATATCACTACATAATTGCTACTCTATTCAATGTAACATTTTATGAAATATTTCTCACAAAATTGGGAGAATCAGAGTCACTGACGAAGAGTAGTGGATACTACTTGAAAAGTCTGACAGTTTCGAAAATCATATCCAGTTGCTTGAGTATCAGGTTCTGTTATTCGATGTATCTTTTTTTCGTTATTACCTGGATGTCTAACCTTCAGCGACGTGTGATAAACTTGCCTTTTTCTGACAGGTCAGCATCTTAAGATGGGACATCACTCTTCGTCACTCGAATTCATCTCAACCGAAACCGAAGAAAATGGTTAGAAAATTCGTAACCGCCATCTGTATATTAAGACTTAAGTAGCTTACTGATGCACAGTTTCCATTCAATCTTGGTTAATATCATTAATTGTGTATCGCTATATTTTCTACGATCTGCTTGAATTAACCTTCCCTATCCGACCCATACACGCTACCTAATGAGACGTCAAGACTTAAACTTACACTAGGTAAAATAACGGATTAAACCAATGTCATGAAATGGCAGCGTACATGGAGCGTACACAAAATCGTGGGTATTAATTCAAAGGTGATTAATATTACGTAGGACACAATACTTCGTGAACAAATTAAGGCTTGTAGTGTGGCCTAGTGTGCTTAATACCCTTTTAGCCTATGGTTAATTTTTAGCTTAATACCATTTTTTTTTTCAGAAATAGCAATGTCCTTAAAACATTTTATTCTACGACGCTATTCATTGTGGGGACAGTTAGTCTGTTTCCACTGTACATTGCAAGTCGGATTTTTTAAAGACATCACTTAACCTCATACACGGCTGTAAGCTGACACTATCCCGACAAATACTACAAACTGTATCACCAAATGACTTAAATTAGCAATCAATACATATTCAGATAACAATCAAGTACGACTCTATTCATCCAATCCATTAAGAGCGTAAGAGGGCAAAGAGCTATACGCATGAACATACTGCCGAAAAACAGATGGAACATCTGATATTAGATTTTAAAATAACACATGCACAATGCCGTCATCTTTTCGACCATATCAGTAATTTATCCCTCTTAGATTGACGTACATATATACCGTTCTGATCAAAATGCCATTTATTTAGTTCGTTAATACCAACTTCATGACAAAATTAAAGGGCAAACAAAGTCATGTTTGATAAAAGAATCGTCATTTACTTCGCAAAAGTCGACTTGGTTATGGATTCGAAACAGATGGAAATATTAGTCCCTTTCTTGATTCGCACAGACTCTTATCATCCAAATTTTGATCTGACACTGTCTCTCGAAAAAAGAACAGGGCCAACGTCCTTGTCCGTCCACCATGTCCACCGTTGACGCAACAGCTGGTCTAACGGCGCAGTACATCACCCTATATCTGCTTGGAAAACACTATCAGCGAACACCCACACAAGTCAACGAAAATACTGCCCTGTTTCAAAGGTCCATCAAGTTATGGGTAATTTCTAAAATATTGCATCACCTTTGAAAAATGCAAATGGTGTAAAAAAAAAGGCGCATCACCTCGCGCATGCTAAAAGACGACATGGAGAATTACATACCAATGCAGCAAAGGGACCTATAGCTAGAGTTATAGGTGCGAACGTGCGGACAACCATGTTCACAGTACTCTTTCAGGAGGTGACCCTTCTTACGGGGGGGGGGGGGGGGGCAGTTGCCAAGTGTCGCATGTGACGACTTTAATATGATATTACGATGATTTGATAATTCAGATGATCTTGAATATACCACGAGATGGAAACAAGAATGTGTTACATACTGACCTACAGGCATTGGTCCGGCTTTGACATTTTGATGAGGTAGCACTGCAGGGAACGGCGTCTGATCTTGACGTTTCCGGAACCAGACAGGATCTAGACCCGAAAGATTCCAGGCAAAACAAATTTGGAACCGTTTTGTACATGCACAACTTAATTTAACCTGCATTAATAACCTGCCAAACTTTATGAGGAGATTCCCAAATCTGCCTCAAAGTAAATGGAATTAGCCACGTCATTTGAATTTTTACATCCGTTCACAGTTTAACATTTCCAAATTCTCAGTCCTTTAGATACAGTACTGAAGTGTTGTGGCTAGGTAATCCATTTCAAGGCAGGCTAATGAGAATCCACATGCTAGCGCTTATTTACATAATAATGCAGGATGCTGCGCGTACATTTGAGTTGTATTTGTACAATACGGCCCCGTATACCTTAGGATTTTTTCAAATCTTAGATTCCGGATATGTCAGTATACGTCAGGATCAAAGGCCAAATAGATAAGTGTTATACGTTGTAATCCATGACGTAGCCAGCCCCCTTCCCCTGTTTCACACTGTTGCTGATATAACTTCTGTCTTCGTCATAGATCCTCACTGTGACGTCACTAGGAACATGGCGCACTTCGAATCAGAGCATTAACCTTGACTGGGTTACTGATCCGAAGTACACTTCTGTCAGAATCTTCAACTCAAAACTCACGTATTTCGTTGGGGACACTCTTTTCCTTGAGGTCATAGCAAGGGATGGCAACAAACGACGCAAGGTGTATGGTGGTGACTACCTTAGAGCAGTTTTACGCGACAAGGATCAAAAGGCCAGTACAATGGGTAGGGTGCAGGATCATGGAAATGGTCGGTACACCGTCAGTTTTCTTCTCAGTTTCCCGGGGAGTGTGACGCCTGAGTTACAACTCATCCACGCTAGCGAAGCGGTACAGCTTCTAAAGGAACTTAGAGAGATTCCAAACAAGAGAATGTGGTCCTGTGTCTTTGAAGGGAAACAAGGTCAAGACGTTACGAAGACATGTACGCTTCTTCGAAACCAGTTTCTCTCGTTCTCAAGTCTATGCGATTTCTCGGTGGTCAACACGAGCCGAACTTGGTTCTGCGAAAAACCGGAGGTGACAGCCTGTAACAATATCACAAAGTGCAGATCCGCTTGGGATACTGTTGATAGACTACTGTCTTCTGATGAAGAGCGACAACTTTTCGAGAGGTATGTAATATGATAACGACGACGTTTATATAAGGTATATCATTCCCTTCATAGCAGAGCAGAATCATTGTCTTACAGCTCCATTCATTTACCTTTGCTCATGAAACGTAATCGTCATAATTGTCGAATTCAGATTGAAATAAAATTGACATCGGTACAATGGCTTAAATATGGGGTTTATCTCGCATACGGTAGGTCGTGGGTTCAATTTCAGGTCCGTTCATATCAAAGTATTTAAACATGATAGTACACACTGCTTTCACTGCTTAGCACTTAGCATTATGAAAAGAGTATGGTAGTTACACACGCACCACTACCAGTGGACTTGCCCCCTGTTGCCCCCAGTTGTAGTGAGATCAACCTCTTTATTTTCTACTTAACGTAATGTTACTATCCGCTATGGCAGGTAAAAACCGTGACATGAAAAATAGCGATTTACTTAATTTTCCAAAAGTGTTACCTTTCTTCATGTCATTAGTTATACTGGAAATATATTTGAATTAAACAGATGACTCAAATTTATGAGTCATAATTCTTATGTTGCGGTTGAATTGAATAATTCTTTGTCATGTTGTGTATCAAAACAAATGAATTTCATGAAATCATTTTCATCTTTATGATAGCGATAGGCAATTGCATGTATGTGTATATCCAAATATATGTGTTTTAATGATACACGTTTTTATTGATCTCCTCAGCCCTTTCTTTCGGACGAATTTAGTCCCTGCCACGAATGAAACAATCATTGTCTCCAACATTGACGGTGAGCCATTTTTTTTGCTTGATAATCATGTGGAAGTTCGAATAAAGCTAACATAATCATTCTGGTTACAACGACCTAAGGTGTAACATTTTGTCATAACCTGAGGTGTTACATGTGTGTTATTAGTACTCTGCGGGGTAACATTTTTGTTATCAGTACTCTGAATTGTGCAACAACCTGCGTGCATTCGCCTTTTCTCCCAATTACGTTGTTACATAGGAACTATATATTGTGCTAGCGACCAAAACGGTGACCCATATCTCCGGGACAATACTATAACCTAGCCATAAACTCAAATGTAATGTTGCCTAGGTAAATTTTTAAGATTCAGAAACAACAAAGATTTAGAAACAATAGTATACATCGTAAGACTGCTGAACAAGGACAACAAACCTTAACGTACTGTAAAAACTGGCCGGCTGTCACGAGCTTGGTTCGATCCGCTAAGAATGTGAAAAACTTTTAATTCGTGAATTTAGTAAAAGAATCCTTTTTATATTGTAACCATTTATGTGCCATCAACAGTGTGCAATAACGTAGTTTTAAACATCTTTTTTAAAGGTGTAAAGAGGCAGACCAATTCAGGGTCCCTGCATGGGACCCTGCCACCCTGTCACTGTTGTATATGTGAATAAAAACCATGATTATTATTATTTCTTTCTCATATTTGTAGCTCCGATGTTGTCAAGATGCACTAACTATCAAATTGATACCAATAGACTTTTTATGGTTTGAATACTAATACATAAACTGTATAAAATATCAAGTTTATTTCATTATTACCCTCATGAATCATTATGACTGAATCTTGATATAGATTGCAAGATATAATTAAAAGGAAAGACTCTCAGCGTTTTATGGATGTATAGCATTATAGACTTACTTGGTGTGATGGTGTGAATTACTATATATATAACGGAGCAAAGTAAAGCAGTACCTATCTTTCAAAAGGGTGTAAAACTTGCAGCACAGGGAGAATACATCATGGTAAAAAAAGGCAGCAGGACAAGGGTTAATGATTTGTGTAGACGGAAATGAAACGTAAATTTTCCCTTACCACTTGTGTGCTTAAACTGCGGGAATATATCTTTTATCCGTCGACTCTATGAATTGCTTGCTTTCTCCCCTTATACAGTATACATTGTAATTAAAGCGTTGCTTTGAACTATTCTAAAATGTGTCTCTTTTTTTTCAACAGAAAATGCAACTTTGGCGAGATCGCTTCCGCTTTGCCAGCCTGGATTGCCGCATTCCGAATCTCAGGGGTTCTGGTTCCGTGACACATGGCATTCACTTACTTGTAAGGTTCAACAATTTAGCCCTCAGGACATTACTGAATGTTTAGCTAACAGAACATTGCAGTTTAAAGGCGACTCTACATGTCGGCAATGGATTGAACGGCTCGGAGCATTAAAGATTTTTCAGGAAGGACAAGGAGACAAACAAGCTAGATTATTTTTTAGACACTACGATAACAACAAAAGTAACATTCAGGCCACATTCAAGTTCCACACTGTCCCCATCCAAGCTTCGGCTTGGTGGAGGTTTCAAAACTTGAGTGATGCCGGTGTTTCTACTGAGATCGAGAGAATGGTCGGTGGTACAAATGTTGTGCTTGTGCTGAGTTTGTGCTCACACTTCACAGCCGAACCAAAACATGTCTACAGTTACCGCATGTACGAAGTTAGATCTGCGATACAAGAGCTTCACAAGAAGTATCCTGAAACCACAGTAATCGTGAAAACGTGCAACACACGGCACCATCAGCACTACAGGGAATCCATCCAGATGTCAGACTGGCTGGCAGACCAGCTGAACCAGGAAATGAGGGGCATTCTGGGAGATTTGAATGTCGCCATCTTGGATGTGTGGGATATTACCGTGAGCCAGCGGTATCCTCCAAACATACACCCAAATGTAAATGTAATAGACAACGAATTGAACATCCTCATGTCTTACATATGCTCAGGGACGAAAACTCCTTAATATTCTTTATAAACCTCCGTTTAGGAGTTAGGCGAGATGAAATGTGGGGCGGGCCTCAAAAGCCCCACTCGGTCTGAATAGGGTTTTTAAAAAATGGTATTTTGATGTGATGTATGCCAAAAGTGGGAATGGGGTTCCTTGAACATTTTTTCGATGTGGTCTGGATTGATCGAGTTTTAATAGGTCAGATTATCCCGATTTTTGTTTTTGTTTTTATTTGCTTGTCTTGGGGGGGGGGGTAACCAAAAGCACTAGAGGAGAACTAGGGGGAGGGGCAAAATCGCTGGCGAAATTCATTATGGGAAGGAAATCACGGCAATCTCTGCTCGCAGGCGCTCACTGGGCAATCTTGGCGATCCTTTAGCGCCACCAAAGCCCAATTACTAATCTCCAAGCAGCCCACGGTGCCCAAATCGTATAAGCTAGCCAGAGAAGCTCCAGTCAGCCAGAGAAGGTCCAGTCAGGCCCCTTTTCAGGCTGACTGTAGCTTCTCTTGCTGAACATTTTGTATCTCTAGTAGATTCATGGTATATTATGTATGTGTAGCATGCGTGTTTTCCTAGCTACCCCCTTTCCGCAGATCGCGAACTAAATAAGCTTAACTGTGTTGATACTTTATTTGCATTGCCTGTTGGTTTACATATCAATATACACAAGGCCCTCCCCCTTGCTAAGACACAATATGTTTTACGACATTTTGTTACAGCTTTCCGCAATGTCGTAAATATGTGCCTGTAATACCGAGAGTACATAATTTCCCCCTCCAAACGGGTCCTCATATGGCCTCTTCCGAGATAAAACCTAAACCTGATTAAACCATAATCAAACCGTATAATCATGTATTTTCAACTGGTTCACTGGACGACGGCCCTTGATTTTACACATTGAACATTTGAATACATGCTTAAACGATTGTAACTGAAAACGTGTGGATCCTAATAAACTCAAACTCAACTCAAAACCTTTTAAGCCTTTCAACCGACATTCCTCTCGCCATGGACAGGCATACTTCACATTTAGCCCCCCCCCCAGTTTTACCTAACCAGTATAAAGCACAAACTCTTTTTGCATTCAGCCGTTACAGGTGCATGTATGCCTTACTTGAAGTTCATACGCGTTTATAAACTACAAAGTGCTACTGTTATCTGTTTTTTTTCGTGTATAAAGTAAAGAATAGAGCGCAATTAAGGTCTAACAAGCACCCTGCCAGGGTAACAGTATTAAGTAAAAGTGCCATCAATGCAGATAATTGCAGAGTTTTCTCCCAAGAATGTCAGGCAAAATTTCTAGGTATTCTAATTGATGACAGATTGACATGGAAGTCTCACATTGCCATGGTAGCTAATAACATTTCAAAAACTATAGGAATCCTGGGTAGAATCCGTCACCTTATAACCCGTAAAACCTTTATTACAATATATAACAGTTTAGTTTACCTCTACCTCATCTATTTTAATATTGTCTAGGGTAATGCCTACAGAACTACCCTTCGCCCAATATAAATTCTCCAAAAAAAATTTGTACGCATCGCAACTAGTTCAAATTTCTACACGCACTCACTACCTCTATTTGAAAAACTAAGAATTTTGAATATTTTTGACATAAACAGATTTCAACTTGCTCTTTTCACAGCCAAATTCATTAACCATAATCTGCCTGATACTTTTAACGACTTTATTAATTTTCGATCCCAGTTTCACAATTACCAAACAAGTCAAATCTCAAATTTACATATCCCTCTATTCAGAACTTCTTTAGCCCAAATGAATGTAAAATTCAAATGCATCAATGTCTGGAATAGCCTCCCCTCCCTCCTTAATAACTTTACTTCTGTGATAACATTCAAATGTCATCTTCTAGACTATCTTCTATCAAATCCGAACTACTTCTAAAAATATTTCTGGTCCTCGTTAATAATAATTTCTTTCGTTTAATCTGTATTACATTATCAGTATTCGAATTTTCATTATATAGTTATTCGTTATGTTTATTTCATCATTTGTTATTACCTTTGTTCGATATTCATATTCATCTTATCATTCTTGTAATCGAAATTTGTTAAGTAAAAAGGAGGAGGGCTTCTATAAGCCTTGCAGGCTTCGTCCCCTACCTGCACGTTTTTATTGTACTTCTAATTATTTCATTATTGCTTTCTGTTTTTATGTACGAATAAATAAAACAAAAACAAACAGTTAAATTGTTCAACATCTCATTCGTCTCAGAAAAGTTCGGACTTCATAATTAATTCGCACTGGGTGAGCTATATTGATTCGGCATACTATATTAGACTTAATCCAAACAAAAGCCCTGATATGTTAATCGCGCAGGAACTTCTCATTAACCAGTGAACCGAGGGCTTACACTCCCGTGGAGCACGCAGAAAGGTACCGTAGATTGTGGAGCGAAGTACAAATTGGGTGGAGTGGTCGAAATGAACGTTTCTGTATCATTACAACTAGTAGGTGCTCATCTAGTAGGTGCCTATGTTTTCCTACTGAATATCGACAGATATCACTGGTGAGCTGTGTGAGTTAAGTTTTCGAGGGGCTTCTGCGAGACGCTCTACTACAGGACACTATGACGAGTTTGATTCCATCTAAACATGGTTTTATGGCAAAACGGTCAACTGTTACTGCTCTGATTCACATTCTCCAAACTGGGCATGATGCTCCTAACTCCAAACCCAAGATGGACATTCACGCGGTATTTGTGGATTTCAGTCGTGCCTTTGACACGACCAGTCACGGACGACTTCTGCTAACCTTAGCAGTCATGGGCATTAGAAGGGCTCTAAGGAAGACCATCAGTAGTTACCTGAATGGCAGATCTTAGTTGGTGAAATGGGGCTCCTGTACATCGAAACCCCAAAATGTTCTGGCAGGTGTTCCCCAGGGTGGACTGTTGTCACCATTGTTGTTTGTGATCTGTATGAACTCACTAGATGCTTGTTTATCATTGCCTGCATTGCCTGTTAAATATGCCGATGACCTCGCCAACACTGAACAACTAATGGGGTTACTACCTGGGCAGACCCAGAAAGCGCTGGATCATGGATTCTGTTGCTGAATGGGGTGAAGGGTTTTCACTCTCACCGAATGCGAAAAAAATAAAGATATGGTCATTAGTGCTAGAAAAAAGGAAAATGTCCCCACCCCACCACATCCTTCAATAAAAGGCCACCAGATTGAACGTGTAAAAAAACATTCAAACTTCTAGGTGTATTCATTTCGTATGATCTGACTTGGGACGCCCAAGAATGCATTATTTATCTTTAGCTAATAAGGCTGGTTTGTCTACAGATGTTCTAACCCGCATTTATCTAGTATCTATACGTCCCTTACTAGAATACGCCAGCCCGGTTTTGGCCTATGCGGAGGCCTGCCCAAACACCTATAAAAAAAGTTGTTGTAAGATTATAGGTATCCCCGCAGAGGCACTGCCTTCTCTGTCTTCAAGGCGGGAGCAGGCCACATTGCGCACACTGCGAAACATCTCGGAGGATCCTCACAACCCTTTGCTTGATTTTGTGTCCAAACCGTCGCAGATCAACTACAATCTGCGTCGGGCCCGTGAACTGGTCCCCCCCCCCCTCACTAAGCAGAACTAAGCGACATGAACTATCTTTCATGCCGCGTGCTCTGAAGTGGTTGTCCACGGAGCATTTCTAGATGTTGCGAGCTTTCATACTTCCATGGTGTTTGGTCGGTTCCCAGCAAATTTTGATGTTGACCACGTACGTCCATCTTTTAAATTGTATACATTTTAATGAGGATGTAACTTATATTTATTGCTGTTGACTTTTTTTTTATTCTAATGTTTCCTCTGTATCCTGAGAGAGATTATACTGTAAGTTACAACAGATTTCATGTGACATTGTACATTTGTTACATTTAAATGCAAGTTGATGTCAATTAAACTCAAACTGAAACTGAGTAATCAAGCTGTTATAATGTGTTCTAGCCACCTCATAAAAAACACGGGGCCCGGGGCCATGGCATTTTACGTCCGTTTCGAATGATGTTGCAGATCTCAAGGCACTTCCTGTTTCATGTCCCGGGATTGTCTGTTCTGTCACGGTCTCCTCGCAGAGTAATAATATGATCATTTGCAGCTGCTTGACACCTATTAGATAGTGCTTAGTCGACCTCCAAAAACATGCCGAGATATGACAGGCTAGGTCCTAGTATTTTGAGCCATTATCTTTTTAAAAATGTTGAAGTAGAAGTAAAATTGGTCCATTGAACCTGTTCAAACTAAAGCTAGCTTACACATTTCTTAGTACAATCAGTCTGTACCACGACCTGTAACGTCTGGAACCCGAGCTGTAAAATCTGGATCCCGAGCTGTAACATGTTAACCCCGAGCTGTAGCCTCTGTACCGCGAGATGTTGAAACGGTACCCCGAGCTGTAGAATCGGTACCCCGAGCTGTAGCGTCTGTACCCCGAGCTGTAACGTCTGTTACCCGAGCTGTAACGTCTGTACCCCGAGCTGTTATGTCTGTACCCCGACCTGTCAAGTCTGTACCCCGAGCTGTAGCCTCTGTACCGCGAGATGTTGAAACGGTACCCGAGCTGTAAAATCGGTACCCCGAGCTGTAGCGACTGTACCCGAACTGTAACGTCTGTACCCCGAGCTGTAACGTCTGTACCCCGAGCTGTAACGTCTATAACCCGAGCTGTAACGTCTGTACCCCGAGCTGTAACGTCTGTACCCCGAGCTGTAACGTTCCTAGCCCGAGCCGTAACGTCTCTTACCCGAGCTGTAGAATTTGCACCCCGAGCTAGAGAATAGGTACCCCGAGCTGTAGCGTCTGTAGCCCGAGCTGACACGTCTGTACCCCAAGCTGTAACGTCTGTACCCCGAGCTGTAACGTCTGTAACCCGAGCTGTAACGTCTGTAGCCCGAGCTGTAACGTTAGGACCCCGAGCTGTAACGTCTGTACCACGAGCTGTAACGTCTGTACCCCGAGCTGTAACGTTTGGACCCCGAGCTGTAACGTCTGTACCCCGAGCTGTAGCGTCTTTACCAAGAATTGTAGCGTCTGTACCCCGAGCTGTAGAATCGGTACCCTGAGCTAGAGAATCGGTACCCCGAGGTGTAACGTCTGTAACCCGAGCTGTAACGTCTGTAGCCCGAGCTGTAACGTTAGGACCCCGAGCTGTAACGTCTGTACCCCAAGCTGTAACGTCTGTACCCCGAGCTGTAACGTCTGTAACCCGATGTGTAGTGTCTGTACCCCGAGCTGTTACGTCCTTACCCCGAGCTGCAACGTTGTACCCCGAGCTGCAACGTCTGTAACCCGAGATGTAACGTCTGTACACCGAGATGTAACCTCTTTACCCCAAGCTGAAATTTTTTGTACCCGAGCTGTAACGTCTGTACCACGAGCTGTAACGTCTGTACCCAGAGCTGTAACGTCTGTACCCAGAGCTGTAACGTCTGTAACCCGAGCTGTAACGTCTGTACCACGAGCTGTAACGTCTGTACCCCGAGCTGTAACGTCTGTACCCCGAGCTGTAACGATTGTACCCCGAGCTGTTACGTCTGTAATCCTAGCTGTAACGTCTGTATTCCGAGCTGTAACGTCTGGACCCCGAGCTGTGGCGTCTGTACCCCGAGCTGTAACGTCTGTACCCCGAGCTGTAACGTCTGTACCACGAGCTGTAACGTCTGTACCCAGAGCTGTAACGTCTGTACCCAGAGCTGTAACGTCTGTAACCCGAGCTGTAACGTCTGTACCACGAGCTGTAACGTCTGTACCCAGAGCTGTAACGTCTGTACCCAGAGCTGTAACGTCTGTAACCCGAGCTGTAACGTCTGTACCACGAGCTGTAACGTCTGTACCCAGAGCTGTAACGTCTGTACCCCGAGCTGTAACGATTGTACCCCGAGCTGTTACGTCTGTAATCCTAGCTGTAACGTCTGTATTCCGAGCTGTAACGTCTGGACCCCGAGCTGTGGCGTCTGTACCTCGAGCTGTAACGTCTGTTACCCGAGCTGTAACGTCTGTACCCCGAGCTGTAAAGTCTATACCCCGAGCTGTTACGTCTGTACCCCGAGCTATAACGTCTGTACCCCGTGCTGAAGAATCTGTACCCCGAGCTGTAACGTTTTTAACCTGAGCTGTAACGTCTATAACCCGAGCTTTAACGTCTGTACCCCGACGTCGTGGGTTGAAACGAGTTCAAACTTCCTTCATGAGCTGTCTTCGTAGTCAAAGATACCTAGTACCTGCCTCTGGGATATACGGTAAATTTGAAAAACCCAATCTTGTTTACCATTGGGTAATGCCCTGTCACATGGTATTCAACTAGCAAATATTGATATGTCGCATTACCATCTCAATCTACCGCCCCAGCCTGTTTACGACTTGGTACTGAATAAATTGTTAGTTTCAAACCAGACATATTTGCGTAACGATTTTGCCTCGAACACAACAAACGCGAGCGACAATAAAGCCATTGCTTTCATAAGGGATACATGTCGTATATTGAGCTTAATAAATACTCGTCAATTGAAAAAAACTAACGCCACAACTGCGATGATAAACGCTCGCTTTCAACACTTTCTTTTTACCTAAACATAAAAAGAGGGGAGACCTCCTTTTATTAAAACCGAACCTAAGTGTAACGTAAGGATATCGGGAAGGTAAAAAAACTACGAGGATAAACGGTTACCTTCTGACACATTTCTTTACCTAAACCAAACCTAAAGGTAACTGAAGAATGTCGGAAAGGTGGAAATAACTGAGAGATTTCATCTGTTATATGTGATAAATTTTCTTTGCTTTAGCAAGCAAGCTGATACAGACAGATTGACGCAAATCGAGCTATTGCTTTCATAAGGGACACATGACGTATATTGAGCTTAATAAATGCTCGTCAATTGAAAAAAAAAACTAACGCCACAACTGCGATAATAAACGCTCCCTTTCCGACAGCTTCTCTTTACCTAATCATATACGAGGGGGGGTCTCCACCCTTTCATGTAAACCGAACCTAAAGGAAGTGGAAGGATATCGAGAAGGTAGAAATAACTTCAAGGATAGACGCTCACTTTTTGACAGCTTTTCTCTACATAAAAATAAAAGGGGGAGACCCCCCCCCCCCTTTAAGTAAAGCGAGCCTAACGGTAACGAAAGAATATCGGAAAGGTAAAAATAACTGCGAGGATAAACGCTCTTTTTCCGACAGCTGTTCTTTACCTAAACATAAAAGGGGGGACCTCCTCCCTTTTATGTTAACCTATTCTAAAGGTGACAGAAGGATACCGGGAAGGCGAAAATGAATGCGATAATAAACGCTCATTTTCCAACAGCTTTTCTTTACCGAAACAAAATGGGGGAGGCATCGCTTTCACTAGGGACACATGTGGTATATTAGATAGAATGAATGCTCGCCAATTGAAAAAAAAAGATAACTGTGATAATACGTTGATGAAGGTTAGTCATCCAGGTAATATGATACGCCCAAAATAATTACTCAAGCAACTGGATAAGATTTTGAAACAGTCAGACGTTTCAGACAGTATCCACTGTCTTTCGTCAGTAACTAACGATAGGACTGAGATTTCGTCTTGAATTAATCTTCTTTTTAAAGACTACTTCAAGACATCCTAACTTGTCTTAACCTCATTAACATATCTATTCAGAGTTTTGGTATAAAACCTGGTGTTCTCAGTCCTATCGTTAGTCACTGACGAAAGACAGTGGATACTGCCTGAAACGTCTGACTGTTTCAAAATCTTATCCAGTTGCTTGAGTTAGTATTTTTGGCATAACTGTGATAATAAACGCTCTCTTTCCGAAAGCTTTTCTTTACCTATATATGAAAGGGGGAGCTAGTAGCTTGGAATATAAAGGCTGTTTCTCGTAAGTTGTAGCATAAACAATGAAAAGACAAGTGCAACTCCGACGAAGATAGGTATAATCATGTTAGTCTAATTTTGCTACAAAGAACATATACATTGTGTTTTCACGTGGGGCTCGTTGTTATGGCCGTAGATGGGGTGATTATTACAAATGGGTATATCTTAAAGGTCGAATCCCCTTTCGGGTACATCAGTTATTCTCCGAGGTTTCAAAAATCGAGGCACTACCAGTCCCCCGAGCAGAAACTTCTGCTTGGAGAATATATCGGTAACTGTTGTACAAGTTGCATCTTACGATACATATATATATATATATATATAAGGGTGCTTAAAGGCCATTGAAGTATATAGTGTGCATCTGATTCACCTTAACGACTACGGAACGCTGAAATCTTTCAGCGGCATTTACGACACCTTAAACTCTGTTGAATTATTTTCTAACATTTGCTATTTCTTCCGTCGTTCGGAAAGTTTGCTTAAATATTCGATTTTGTGCCGTGAAGACACCAATGACATCAACATTAAGAATCTTCTTGAAATTACATAAAACATAATTCTATTGTTAAGCCCACTCATGACGTCACAATGAACAGGGTAGCCAATTCGGAACTTTGCGATGCGGCTCGGAAATAACGTTTTATAAAACAAAATAGATATTGCTATGTCCTTTGATTGAATTTTATCACGATAAGCACTGTTAGCTTAACAAATGATGTTTTTCGCAAGCCGAGGGTTTAACCTATGTAGAACGGGGGAAGGGGGGGTGCTAAAAGTTCCCGCGCAAACTTTGATGTCCTATACCTCCCGAACGATGTGTGCTAGGACTACCAAACTTGGTGACTTTTCCTAAAATTTAGTTGGTAACAGTTTTATGGTAAAATCATAAGTTTTTCATGTTTTGTGTTGCCATGGCAACGGGTTTCTGACGGACATTTTACGAAATTCACTAATTTCAGTTTTAACAATGAGATTTCAAGGCTGTCATGCTCTACAATTGTTTTCCAACATTATTAATATCATATGTAATCTGATGTAACTTTCAATATTGAATATTCATAAATTATGCTATAATTACAGGACTAAAATTGCAGGAATTATAAAATTTTACACATACATCACCCTCTGCAAATTTGGTGATGATACACCATACCATTTTGAAGTTATGAGGGGGGGTGAGCCGAATTATTTGGCCCTCCTTTGTTGGAAGTCATCCTTTTAGATAGAATACATTCGTAGACATTTTGGACTTTACTTCTACTTCCAGGTAATGTAGTAGAATCGATTTCGCACACGGTACAATGTTTGCCATTTTCCTCCGTATGGCATTTAATCGTCTAAATCTGAACCAAAAACAAAGCAATTGCGCGTAGAGAAGTCTTCTGTTTAATCGTAATTACATTTTGAAAATATGCGGTTGTTAGCCAGATATGATTTGACAACACTTCGTACTAAAAGATAGTTTTATATCCATCGAAATGTTGGTGCTTTAATGAATTCCCGCTATATTACTTTCATTACAGAGTAACACGGTGAATGGCGAAGCAGTATCGGCTACCAGGCAGCAAACAAAATGAATTAAATGCACCTTGACGGCAGGTACCCATACTACCCGGGGATCCAGAGGGGGGCGCACCCGGCGCGCGCCCCCCCGTTCGCGCCGTAAAAAAAAAAAAAATACACAAGCCGACCGGCCAAAACTTTTGTTGGGGGCAAGGCTAGGGGCCAAGGATCAACCTTACATCATCAATCCGCTCAAATGAAAAGACAACTCTGTTAATTCTACAGAGTTCTTGACTTCAGTATAGATATTATTAAACTTGTAAAGATATTGATTAGGTTTATGCGCTGTCACGATACAAGACTTACCTTCCCGCCAGCCCAGAGAGCGGCGCTTGCAATCGAGGTCCGGAGCGGGGTCATCTTCTCCCGGGAAATTTAGTTAGGATTTCCAAGCCATCAAAAATATATTCTGGTTGTCATAGTTTTTAGAATATACTAGTTTTATAATATTTCTTGCTTTGTCATTGTTGCCATACAGCTGTCGAGCAATAACGTTCATTCATTCATAAACGCAATTTCCCGCATTAATTTTAGAGGCAAATCTTTTACCGCCGCCATTGATGTTATCATCAATGGCGGTGCTTGAAATAGAAACGACTCCCCCAAAAATTGCTTTTCAAAACGCTGGAAATCAGTATACTAGGCTGTCGCACACGTTGCTGTATACTTATCACACTCTGTTTTACTTCTATACTCGTGTTTTCAGGTACGTAAGTACCGTCGACCAAGTTTCACATTGGACATGGAAAATACTATTAGCGTAAAACCTTTGATAAAATCGGCTACCATATCAGTTATGTTCCCATTGGTTTAATTTTATGTTCATTCGTTTGTTCTCGACCAAAGAGTTCGATTTCATGTCGCTAACACCGGGAGTTCCCCATGAACGTTACTAGCATGGAAACGTTAGTAAACATGAACTTACAAGTAATATTCACAGACTGTAGTTTATTTACAAACATAACGTTACCACTGACAACCAGCGTGACCAAGTATGAAACTAGTTCAGTTACGATGGAATAGATCCATTTGTGGGTCAAAGATGAGCAGGGCAAGTAAATTACCGTCAAAAGAGTCCACATGACATCAATGCCGGTTCAATGTAGGGTCGATGCTAGAAAATCAATGATCCTCCGGTGGCAAAATCGTAACCGCTAGCCAAGACAGCCATGGAGACTTTTAAGAAAAGAAAGTTGTGTCTCTGCATAAAAGCCGCGTGCTTCGGCTCTCGGTTTGGTTTCACCCTGTACGTACTATTTCCGTTTCCTGCGTATGCGTCGTGCAGTCGTGCTTCTTGCCAAATATGAGCTAGTATTTGCGTAAAATTGAGCAATATTGCGACACAACTTTGGACAAGATGGCTGTACTCAGCTGTACTTGGTATACTCACTGCATCCAAACATAAACGAGGGAGATCACGATCACACTGCATGTTGATACACGTTGTAATACTTGTCAATATAAAATCCTAGGATTACAAGACGATTGGGTGAGATTTAAGTGATTTGTATTGATTTCTGGAAAACGTATTAATTTTTTTTTATGTATCGATGTGTTTGCTTTTGTGCTTTGTTACGTTGCGATGCTAACAACATTCAGGCATTTCGTGACTTTCATGTTTGGCGCGAGTTCGCCCCAGTTTAAGAGTAGAGTAGAGTAGCGTAAGCATGTAGAATCCGCTTGTAGAACCGCAAAAATCCGTATTGTTGTTATTAAAAGGGCACAATGAGGGGAACAGCACCATATGTGATTGGTGTTCGAGTGAAAATTCCCCGCGGACGTACTAAGGGCCGTCGGCACTTTTTTGCCACGGAATATTTTCTTAGATATTACGGGGGGCGTGCCGCACGGTGCCCGGCGTGAGTTTGATGTTTTTGAGGTGTGCCCCGCCCCCGGTCATCGACTGCTAACAATGCGTAACAGAGAACTCTGCAAGTTCACCGTAGGCTTCCTTCTTATGAAAACAAGGCTGTTGTTCCTGTAAGATTCCTATACTACTGTTGACGGTAATTTCTTTTGGATTCAGTCGCATTTTAAGACTCACTCTGGCAAATCATGGTTGAAGAAGGGCCGCAGCTTCAGTGGAAAACACAAAATGACCATGCGCATTTCTCAATTTTTTTTACCGAATTCACAGCAAAATGTGTGCCGAAATGTCGAAAATGGATCGGACGGCCAGTGTATGTGTCAGAGTCCAGGCCGTCCAAAATGAGATTTGGCCTCATTTGACGGGCGGACGCCCCTCTGGCAGATTCTACGTAAAAAAAATCTTTATCCCGCCGGGGTTTATTTTGCTCAGAAATGGTTCTAAAATGCACCAGAGAGCATCTAGATTTTGAAAAGTTTCAGGGGGAGGCCCCCCAGACCCCCCCAATGAGAGGGGGTTCCACCCCCTCTCGTGCTCTCCCCCCGCGCAGCTTACGCTGCACGCCTTCGTGGCCTTCGGCCACGACTGAGGTTGCGCCTCCCCGTTCCAAAAATCCTGGATCCGCCGATGCCCCCTCCCCTCCGAGATGACGCGGGCGGACTGCGAACCACTGAAATTGTTGTGTCAACTTATTCTATTTATGCCTGTTATCGGTAACGGTAGATGTTTTCTCTCTTCTTACTTCCTACTTTCCATATTTCTCGCCCTCCCTCTTGTCTCTCTATCTCTTCCCCTACACACTCTCACTCTCTTTGTCTCGCTTGAACACATCTTCACTGGAACCGATACCCGTTTGATCATGTATGAACATTTCATTGAACATCGTGTTTACACGGATTTTAATTTCCATTCTATTTCGTACACTTACTTTGATATACGAAAAGTCCTTTCTTGAAAGCTTTAGGTGCTTATGTTAACCCGCTAAACTTTGTACCAAAAACTCTATATCGAAGGCTGATCAGATGAAAATAAAATGGCTACAAGGCTTTTGAACTCTTTAACATATTTCCCTATAATCACATTCTGTAATCATTGTTTTGATTAGATAGTTTGCAAACGTGAAACCACTGACTTCAGTCACCCTTGCTATATATTTTTCAAACCTTTTTGTTATCACGTATAAACAGGCACTCAATCTTCTGCTAATGACAGGTATCATTAATTGTATTCACGTTGATGAGTGGGCAACATTCAGATTATGAGTTTTCCTTTTTGCTAGGAATACAAACATGTGTACAGTAAGTCTAATAAGACATTGTGGTTCTGTCATAGAAGTATATACTGTGCCTATAGAATATGCATTAGTTTTATTGATTAGTATTGTAATCACGTATTAAAATTCAGGCAGATAATGTCCTTATGATCACAAATGTCAAACCGAGTTTACTTGGTGAAAATTGAGCAAAAATTAGATTGTGGATTTAATTGAAATTACGTACATAATGAAACAAGTCCGAAGGAATGGTGACTTTGTTCATAGGGGTAGGCACTGTGCAAATATATTTATCTCCATGAAAAAAGGCTTTTTCATGGATATACTGTTTTGCGTGCGTTTGGTGTTTGTGTGTATGTATGTGTCACCGGATGCTTAAAGTCACCATAACTGTAAAACCTGTACATGGATCGTAATGATTTTCGGTATGTGGGTGGGTGTTAAGAGGAAGATGGTCAAGGTCGATTTTGGGCCCCCTGGCATATGTGACTAGAACTGCAATGGCGTATTTGTAAAAATCTTCAATGTAGAAGAACTGAAGAGTGGATCGACAGATCGTCATGTTATTTGGTACACAGGTAGGTTAGACCAAGATGTACACACTTAAGTGCAAACTATGCAAATGAGACGGAATTTGCATAAGTAAGGAGGTTAATCGTTTTCATGTGTGTCGCTGAATGCTTTAAGTCAGCATAACTGTAGAACGTGTAGATGGATTGTAATGATATTTGGTATGTGGGTATGCGCTGGGAGGAGAATGGTCAAGGTCGATTTTGGGTCCCCTGGTTTGTGTCCCTGGAACTGCAATGGCCTATTTGTAAAAATGTTCTAAAGGGGTATAACTGATGAGAGGAACAACAGATTTTCATGTTATTTGGTACGCAGGTAGGTTGGACAGAGATGTACACACTGAAGTGCAAATCATGCCAAGTTAGTGTGTTTGCGTGTGTGTGCGCGTGTGTGTATGTTTGTGTCACTGTGTGTGTATGTATGTGTCACCGGATGCGTAAAATCAGCATAACTATAGAACGTGTAGATGAATTGTAATGATATTTGGTATGTGGGTAGTTGTCGGGAGGAGAAAGGCCAGTGTGGGTCATACCATTGAGCGATATAGAATGGGGGGAACTGGTTTAATAGAAAAACAAAGTTTCATGGAGATTTTGGGTCCTAAGACTCTTGTTGTAGTTTTATTACTTTTTATTATCACCTATTCAGCTAATGGCACACAATTTCCTTCGAATGACTGATTGGTTCCCTTAATGTTTACAACAAATCTGCCATAGGAGTTGATGATGTGCAAGGAGAAGATGGCATAGTTTTATTGCTGTTTAGTATCATTTATTCAGCTAAAGACACACAATGTCCTTCTAATGACAGATTGTTTCCCTTAATGTTTACAACAAGTCTGCCATAGGAGCTGACGATGTGCTAATATGTCATAGTTTTATTTCTTTGTATAACCAATTATTTACAAACAAGCATCTCATGTATTTGAGACCGAATATACGTGTATCTTAAAAGACAGGCTGTTAGTCCACCAAACAGCCGTCTGAAACATGTGTGAAAGATGCTTATTCGCAGCATTTAGACTAAGATTTAGCAAGTATATATTATCCATAGGTAACGTTAGGTGAAAGTTAAACACCGGTCTGTACGGTTGAAAGTCTAACCACACAAAAAGTAAAAGGGCAAAGTTTGGACAATCTAAATGCCTAAGGTAAAGCATATAGTTAACACCTGTATAGAAGACCTTATGAACTATATGTGAATGCAGGTAAAATAAAAACACCGCATTGTTTTTCTTTTGTCCCTGGTAAAACTTTCATCTGTACAGTAACGATGTCAGCAGATTTGTAAGATCATATTTTTCCAATATGAACGGATGATGATTGTGTTGAAGAACTTGTAATGAGTAAAGAACTTGAGATACAAAATGTATGCTAACTGATCAAATGAGTTCATTATAATATATCATTTAAAGGCTTGAACAAGCAACGGACTAAGTTGTGAAAAGTGTGTTTATAGTAACGATCATGTGAAGGAAAACATCTGAAGTAGTAACTTGGCTATTGAGTTACATCTAGTTTGTTCCAATGCCAAGAAGAGAAACAATTTAAACCATTGTTAATTTCAAGTCTATAGAACTTAGCAGGTACCAACACTGCTAAACGTCTGCTATATTTGCTGTTTTTCATAGTGACTGGCGATATTGACGAGGTTTTTCTTGTTTATTCTTTTTTTTCAATTATTCTAATAAAGTTTATTTTATATTAGTTGCAATTAAATGGCATCTGTGATTTTTTGAAAGTGTCAGTGTAACAGGTTGGTTGTATGTTTATATGTATTTGTTGATGTGTGTGTGTGTGTGTGTGTGTGTGTGTGTGTGTGTGTGTGTGTGTGTGAGAGAGAGTGAGTGTGTGTGAGTGTGTATGTGTGTGTGTTTGTGTGTTTTGGCATAACACATGAAAAACGTTCCGGTCTGTGAAAAATAAATATAGTTTATTATCATAAAGCCAGGTGATCTTACCCCGATGATGAAGGTATTCATGCATATATATGATATTATGATTAGAGTAGTCAACCAACATTTGGTATCCGACTTTTACCCAACCACCAGTCAGCTGCAGTCTACTTCCTCCCGTAAACGGCGTATACGATCAAAAGTTGCAAGGCAAGGTATGGTATACGCGTGATTTAATCACTACAACAGTTTATTATTGACATATTACGTAGTGTTAAGTCATAAATACGTTATATTGCGAAAATAGGCATAATCACCCAAGGTTCTTTATTAGAGCACCGCCTTGGGCGTTTTTATTCTCGTCCCGTTAAAACATTTTTTTTTTCATTGACTCAGAATGTTTTCTTCGAAGCCCATGTTAGACATAAATAAAATTACATTCATACTTATGCACGTAAGGTTTGATTGCAGAGAAAATGACCTGAATGAGAGAATAGACAAACTTTCTGTGACAACAAATTTAATCTTACTGTTTTACTTGAGAAAATTGGACATTTGCAATTTTCGTTCACGTTTAGGATTGATTTACTTCCTGTATTTTTTTTGTCCCTCGAATGCCCTTTCTAAACCAACAAAATATGCAGGATAATCATAACATGCGTGAAATTGTGAGATTTGAAATGTACAAATGAGCTAGTTTCGTTTCAATTTGTTGAGACATGTGCGATATGTTGTTTTATCCTGATTTTATGGCAGCTAACCTTCCTGGGTCACACCTCTCGAGCCACGCCCACCCAGGAAGTGGTCAAACTGGTCTCCGCAGCTCCAGACCCAACTTGGAGGTGCCCTAGAGGCCGTCCCAGGAGCAAATGGGAGGACCAAGTGTTCAATGTGCTGGACACTCTGGGAGTCAGCAGAGCCGACTGGAGAGCTCTGGCCGAAAACAGAACATCCTGGAGGGAGATGTCTGCAGCCGCCATGCATCTACCCTGATGCCTGCGGAATGATTGATTGATTGTACCTTTAGTTTTATGTTCTCTAGAGACCTCGCGGGAGCAGCCTCAGTATTCTGGTACCCTCCCTTACAGCAGAAAGTAACCTTTATCTTATGACAAATTTAGTAAAAAAAATCAGTCTGGAACACCACATTTAAAAGATCTCCATGGCATCAGTTTTCTTCTCTTTTCATCCTCTTTAGTTTATCTTCTTAATGTTTAAGACCAACATCCTCTTTAATTACTTTCTTAAGTTATCTTTCTCTATGGCAATTCATGTTGTAAAGAAAAAGCTACACCGTTATATGCGAAACTTCGACAAAATTCATTTTGGCCTACTAGTCTTTTTTTTAACTCAATGTGAAATGCAGAAGTTGACCAGGTACATTTAGATTTTTTCATGACAGAAAATATAGTGATAAACGTTGAAATTTGTCAACACATAAAAACATACTGTATATTTGTATTTGCATATCTTTGTCTAAGAGTACCAGTCTGGGTACAGGTGTTTTAAAATTACACGTAACAGTTATACTCTACGTGCCGCAAGTGGGCCGACGCGGTATGACCTTGTGACGTTCTTAAATATAACTCCGGCTAGGCGAAATGCCATGATAGAAAGTATTTAAACGAAGCTTCTTTGACATGAGAAAACTGCAGTTGTAGTAAGAATTGCCAGACGACGCTTTTGGTTGACGAACGAAAGGATCGTGCATGGCCTAACGTTGTAGTACCACATGCATGGATACGATTCCCTCTAATTTCTAAAACTAGTCCATTTCAAATTGAGAAAGAGGTCCAATCTCAAACTTTTGAAACAAACTGCTATTATTGTTTAGGGTTTGTTTATTCCTTTATAATTTACCGTTTGTTCCCTGTTGTCTTAGCTCACTTCAGAAATCTGCCCCCCCCGTTACACCCTTGCCCCTAATTACCTTCCTCTGCTGATAGAAGCACCTGCACGCAACAGAATAACTAACAAAGTATCCTTTGCAGTGTACACTAACTTATTATTATGGTTTATCACGGTCAAGTAGATCGCCAGAGTTGTCTTATCTCCTTGACAACCACTAAACGTGGCACGTAGCTTGCGTAGTCTGTCCCCTGTAGCCGGAAGGGGGCTCTGGGGCAGTAATTACTGTCTCCGTTACTAGCTTAAAGTGTGTCGATAATTACAACCATTAGATCAAAAAAGTTGGTCTAATGGTTGTAATTATCGACACACAATCGAAGTTGTCAGGAAAGTTCCAATATGACGAATTACTTCTATCAAACTTGACATGTCTTCAACCGAGAATTTGTTAAATTTTGGGTGTAATAAAGTAAATTCAGACTTCCCTCTGCCTTGCGTTTGAAATTATCGAAACTTTGACCGTTACCCAGTAAAGAAATTCCGGTCTGGGATAAGGCAATGTAGAATACAAGGAGATGATGCCTCTATAGATAGTGAGGAAAGAGAAGATGAGGCCGAGTAAACTGTAGTTGTGGCTCAGCTACGCCGCCTTGCAGGCAAGCATGTAAGTCCATCTGAACAGAGACAGACGGCATTTTGTTTCCAAGCTATTAGCATATTCTCAAGTTGCAACGCTGCTATGGAATATAGTGGTGGATGTGGGGGCCGGAGAATAGTCCGTTGCCAATCTGTAATGCCAAGAGTCAACAGTTTCGAAATTTTGTGTGTGATAAGTCACTTTTGGATGTATTTCCTCACGTCATTTCACTATGGATTATACAATGTTGGCCCTGCCACAAGTCGAAATATAGGGTCGTTTTCCCTGTGTGTGGGTGAGACGCAACAGTTGGCGCCTGCTCCTTACTAGGCCCCACAACTAAGAAGGGATCAAACTTCAAATACCTTTCTTGGAGAGATAT